>NC_056733.1:361908055-361920555 GCF_019279795.1 Protopterus annectens | reverse complement strand
TGCTAGGGGCTGCCACAGCTGTCATAAGGAGGCATAGGCTACTTGCTGAGCTTGGTGACAATACAAATGGTGCCAGACAACCCACAGTGAGGAGACGGAGAAGAGTGCACAGGCCCAGGGTCACCTACCACGGGTTACATGAGCTGGAGATAGTGGAGTACTATAGAGTGGACAGAGACCTCCTGCAGCAAATTGTTGAGCTGTGCAGGCCACGCCTCACACACAGAACCAACGGAGGGGAACCCATCCCAGTGGAAACCAAGGTATGTGTTGTTCTAAGAATACTAGCAACAGGTACCTTCCAGAGACCAACTGGTGATATGATGGGGATATCACAGGCATCAGCCTCAAGGGTACTGCACCAGTTCCTGGATGCCATGTCAGCACATGTCGGTGATCATGTATATTTCCCCATTGCCCGTGAGGTATTAGCCAGCAATATGCATCTCTTCCAGCAAATAGCGGAATACCCTGAGGTAGTGGGTGCAATAGACTGCACGCACATATGCATCAAAGCACCAGCTGGTGAGTGGGGTAGGGCCTACATAAACCGCAAGGGCTTCCCCTCCATCAACTGCCAGGTCGTGTGTGATGCCCAGGGCATAATAATGAATATGTGTGCTGGCTGCCCTGGGAGCTACCATGATTCCCATATCTGGCATTTGATGCAGCTGTACCAGACATTTGCCAATGGGGACATCCCACATGGCCACCTAGTGGGGGATGCAGGTTATGCACTGGAGCCATGGCTGATGACACCCATCAGAAATGCACACACACCTGAACAGGAACGCCATAATGAGGCACACGCACAAACACGTAATGTAATACAGCGTGTGTATGGGCTGCTCAAGTCACGGTTCCGGTGTCTGGACACATCTGGTGGAGCCTTGCAGTACTCACAAACTACATGTACCCAAATTGTCATGGTATGTGCTATGCTACATAATATGATCTTGCGAAAACAGCTGCAGCAGGACCAGCATAGGGCCAGGCCAAACAGCCCCCCACCATTGCCAAGGCCATCACAGGCAGAGCGTGACTCAGAGGAGGAACAACCTGAGCCTGCCCCAGTAGGCAGAAGGAGGCGTGCCCAGTATGTCCTGGCCTTGCAAAGAGGCAACTCATAGCACATACACTGGCTCAGTAGGAACCCTGGGAATGATACCCCTCTCTGACTCACTCATATAATAACAGGGATGCCTAAAATGACATAACCTGCTCTCAAACATGTACAGGGAGTGTAGTATATGCATCCAACAGAGGCAGCCCTGCAGCATCACCTGAGGCATGAATGCCATGTGTTAAGCAATGTAACACCATGTAGTATACGTAAACTTGATGACCCTTACTAACATCCTACCCTCACCAAGCATGATGCCACAATATGACGATGAGATGATCAATTGCAATAATTGGCTGAAGTATTGCTGTTAGTCAAAGTGGATCCAATGTGTGCCAGGCTGGGATGACATGCTGAGCATGACATGATGCTCCACCTGCTAGGAGTGGCGTGCACCTATCAGTCCTGGCCATATGGATACTGGCAAAGGCTGTTGTTACCCACAGTGTGCATTGAATAGGCAAGGCTCAAAACACAAACCCACTTCCATAGGTATCACAAGGGATAACAACCTAGATGTAATGCTACCCAATGCCAGAAGTCTAAACAGCAAGATGCATGCAGTCTAAACTCCCCCAGTATGGAGAATGTTGATATCTGTCCTGTAACAGAAAACTGGGTCAAGGCTCACAACAGCACCCTAACACTACCAGGTTACACCTCATACTGTGCTGTACAGCCTCAAAACATGGAACAAGCTACAAAAGGAGGGTGACTAGCAATAATTGTCAAGGATAACCACACCCCCATGTTTGTACCACAACAAGAAGCAGCATGGAATAGCCATGGTCAAGTAACAGTGTCTAAAACTGCCTCCCAGTTTATAGCCTGCTACAGACTACCGTCCTAACACCAGGAACTGCACTTGGCATATGTTGGAATACATGAATATATCAAGCCCTCCAAACCACATTATATTGGGTGACTGAAAATACCCAAACATAGACTGGGAGCATTATTCTAGCTCCAAAACTGTAGGACAAAAGTGCCTAGAATCCATAAACCAAAATGCCCAGGAACAACGTACCACTCCCACAAGAGGGGTAAGCATACTGGATGTGATAATCAGCAACATGGGTACTGGATGGCAAGATGAGAAGTGTATCCCTCACTGGTAAGACCAGACCATAGAGTAATCACACAGGATATACACATCCTGACCACAGTCCCCGGCCAGAAAACCACAGTGAAAAACATGTTTAAAGCAAAAGTTGCACTCCTTCAAACTGATGTGGAATCCATTAAAGGCCCTGTTCAGGTGCAAAATATGGGCCACACCTCAGAACCTGTTATACAGGCATTCTATGAACACTGCCAGGAATGCATGGATTATGCAATCCCAAATAAAACCAAGACACAATGCCATACACACAGGCATCTGGCATGGTGGACTCCAGCCATTACCAAACCATGCAAGAGAATGAGGAAGCTACTACATGATAGAGCAAACATAAAAAGGGAAGTAATCATTGATCAGTAGTATGGCAATAAAATATGTCCACAAATACAATCCACTAAGGCCAGCTACAACAAGTTGAATCTGTGAATCTTGAGGCAATGTTACACCTGCCCCATGTACACAGACAACCCTCACCTCCCCCAAGAAATACAAATATATGTGAGAGATGCAACCATTTATCCAAACCGGAGGCTGAGTTCTCTCAACTCAGTACTGTCAAAACTAGTCAGGAGGAGAAGGTAACCACACACACCACAAACCCAGTCTCACAGAGACCTATCACAACTGCAAACCAAAGACATAAACACAGAAAAACATTCCTGGAGGCCCTAATTACAAACACACCACATCAACAGAGGCCTCCAAAGCAGACACCTAAGCAACCACTACCTCCAAACATAGCACATGCAACACATAGTATACAAAGCTGGTGTGCCAAACAGTTACAGGCCAGAAGGAGAAACAACATGCCTGATACAGTTGTAATAGGTGACTCCATAGTCAGACACACTGCTGTCCCGCTCACCAGACTAAACAAGGGAAAGGGTACAGTAAGCTGCCTGTAGGCTGCTACAATACACCACATAACACAAGTATGCAGGTCACCCCAAAGCAAGTAGAAATACGATGCAGTCATTGTCCATGCTGGTGTGAATGACCTGAGATGTACCTCCCCAGACTACATGAAAAGAGACATAGATGAGCTCTCCAATTATGTAGTCCAGGCCGGTATGACACTGACCGTGTGCAGCATCCTACCCTCACCAAGAATGATGCCACAGTACAAACACAGAATGATCAGCTTTAACAAGTGGCACAGTTACTGGTGTCATTCCAAGAGGATCTAATGTCTGTCTGCTTGGGATGTCATGCTTGACAAGCCACACTGCTGTACCAGGGATGGCTTGCACCTGTTACCCCTGGGCATCTGGATATTCGATAAGGCTCTTGCCACCTCCATAGAGCCTTTCGTAGGCAAGGCTGAAAAGAGTAGCCCACCTCCCTAGAAAACATAAGTGGAAAGAAACATAAGGGTAATGCTGCCCAATGCCAGATGTGTAAACCTCAACATGTATGCTCCCGAGGCCCTCCCCAGTATGGAGAACATCGATGTTCGTGCAGTAACAGAAACCTGCAGCAAGGCTCCTGACAGCACACCATCACTACCAGGTTATACCTGATATCATGCGTTATGGCCCCCAAAACTGGACCAAAACATAAAAGGAGGGGGAGTATCCATATTCAGCACAGACACCCACACGTCCAGGTAACTGACAATGCACAAAGCATTGGAGACCACCCATGTGCAACTAACCATAGGCAAAACTGCTGTACAGTCTGTAACATGCTACAGACTACACTCTCACACACAGGAAACCCAATCAGCCGTCCTGAAGACACTGGACAGTATGAATGTCTCACCAAATACCAAACAAGGTACTCACAAATTACCACATAGGTGGTAATCCATTATGTATGAAAGGAGTAATCAAGGACCTAGGGACACAAGTGGACAGTAACCTGTCATGTGACACTCACATTGCCAACGTGGCTAGGAAGACTGTCTATATTGGACACCGTATCATGAAAGGATTCACATCTATGTCAACAGAGGTCATTGTGCCCCTATACTGTTCTCTTATCAGACCCATAATCTAGTACAATGCCTCATTTGGGATGTACCTTACCCAACACCTGCAGAAGTTAGAAAGACCTCAAAGGTACCTCACCAAGAGGATAAAGGGTCTCAAATATTTGTCATATGCTGCCTGGCTGTAGACACCCCAGCTGAATGCAGTCACATACTGCCTACACAGAGGCGTTGCATGCCTTTTGAACAAGGCCATGTCCAACACAGGAGTAATGGACATGCTCCACCCCAGAAAACCCAAATCCATCGGAGCTGTGAGAGTGAAAGATGTCAACCTCAACACATAATGAAATAGGATGTGCTGGAGGGACAGATACATAACCCAGAGGCTCCCTACACCCTGGAACGGAATCCCACTCCATGTTAGGCAGAGCCCCTCACTGACTCTCTTCAACAGGAATCTTGCCAAGTGGATGGATGATTGTAGATGTCAACTGGGGGTCTTCACTGTGTCACATCCAGACAGAGGCACAGTAAAGTAAATCATAAATGGCCATAATATTCACATAGCAAGGGGTGGCGAAAGCCACACACACTCTGGCTAGGCTTAGAAATGCCCTAGGGTGGATAGCCTAGTATGAACCTATGAACCTATGAAGATACAAATTGTACAGGACACTAAGAATAATCACAAGGCTTTCTTAACTGATGGTAGGAACCTTGTTGGGAATTCAAAGATATGCTCTGAATCACTCAAATATTACAAACAACATACCAAACACACACACATATTGTCAACATCCAACCTGACAGGTGCAGTGCAACCCCCAAAATGCAAAATATCTATCCCAGCAGAGTGCTGGCCCCCTGACATTGCAGATGCTGAGGTAACAGCCAGCATCTACAAAGCAAAACACACAGCATCAATGGTATGAGATGGTGTCCTGGGCTGAGTCCAACATGGACTCCAAGAAGAATGGAATGCCAAATAACACTACTGCTCAATGTCAGCCTTACCACAGGATATGTACACAAAGAGCAGTGTACAACAACAGTGGTCCTTCTCCACAAAGGTGTTGCCTGAATGGATACTGCAAACTACCACCCCAGAATGCTGACAAGCTTGGTCCGCAAAGCTATGGAAAGGATCAGCATGTACCTCAGACATAAAGATATCGGAGACCTACTGACACTGGACCCTACCCAGTGTGGCTTTCTTAAGTGCAGATCCTGCCCCTTAAACATGTTTGACTCATTTGAAACAGTCATTAAGGTCACTGATGAGGGGAATGTGGTCCACACAGCCTAGCTGGACCTTGCAAAAGGCTTCCATACAATACCCCACGTGTTCATTATAGATAAGCTCACCAGCTTAAATATAAACCCCTATGTCAGTAGAGGGGTTGCAAACCAGACCAAGGACAGAACTGACATGGTCAGAAATCCTGCAGCCATGTCAGACTACAAACCAGATACAACTGGCATCCCACAAGGCTCGGTCCTGGGACCTCCCTTGTTTGGTATATATGTCCCATAGGTACAGGCCAACATGGAAGGACTGTGTCTGATTAAGTTTGCAGAGGACTACAAACTGGCCACCATATCTGACCCTCCAGATGACACAAGCATCCCACAAAAGGGCCACATAGAAACAGACAACTGGTGCCATAGCCATGTCAGCAAGCTAATTGCAGAAAAGTGTATAGTCAACCCCTGTGGATATACAGTAAGTGCCCACCAATTACCACATAGGTGTTAACCCATTAAGTACTTAAGATGTAATAAGAGACCTGGGAACACAAGTTGATAGATATCTTGCATTGGACAAGCATGTGGCTGTAGTGGTTACAGAAACATACCATATACCCACCTAATCATGAAGGTAGTGAGATCTAGATCAGGGGAGGTCATTGTGGCTCTGCAGTCATCCTTCATCAGCATCACAATTGACTACAATGGCCCCTATGGGATGTACCTCAGCAGACACCTCCATCAACTGGAAAGACCCCAAAAGTACCTCACCTGGAGTATCAAAGTGCTTGAACAGATGCCATGTGTTGCCTGATTAAACAAACTGCAGCTCCACACACTGCCATACTGCCCACCCAGAGGCAAGCTGTGCCTGATGTATAAAGCCATGTCCAAGCTGGAATCAATGAACATGCTGCACCTTGTACAATCTGAATGGCAGTGAGCTATGCACATGAGAGACCTGAACCCCAGCACTGACATACATAGGACAAGCTGTACTGAATGATCCATAACACAGAAGCCACCCCCACTCTTGAGTAAACTCCCAGTACAGGTTAGCCAGAGAGTCACCCATCGACTATCCTCAAGAGGAATCTTGATGAGTGGATGGGAGATGGTAGGTTTACCCTGGGTATCACTGTTATATCACAGGTAGACGGAGGCACAGTATACTAACCATGACATATGTCATGGCAAACTCCAGTTACAATGTGTGTCGAAGGACAAACACACTCTGACTAGCATTAGAAATGGCCTAGGGCACATCGCTAGTGTTTGCCAATGTCCACCTATGTTGTGGAATACACTACCAATGTTGGACAAGCCTGGTTTAAGTAGTCCATATCTGAACATAATGCAACATGGTCATATGTGCACAACTGGCCCCTAAACAGTCTGTTGTGCTCACTATGAAAATTTAAAGCAGTGATAGGACTAAAGCCCAGGATACTGTCCACCACAGTGAAGGTACTGAACCAGTACACTATATGGTACTACAGTGTTAGGTCAGTATGAAAGGATGTTGACAACTGTATGCAAAGTATTCCATTCAAACCCTGCAGGCACAGTGTAATCCCTGTTGTGTTCAGACATGAAGCAGTTGGCTAGTAAGTACACAACATGACACCCAACACACAACCATAAACGTGAGATATTGTTGAAGTTCATACTCATCCGCATATGTGGTGGACTGCAGAGTTTAACATATGGAAAGCTCACACTGGGCATGCTTGCACACATTGATAAATGAGACATATGTCAGACAACATGCCATGGAAAGGCTGAACTGGGCATGTTCACACACTTAGGCCATATCTCAGTTTAGCAGTTGGCCACACATATCTGGTATTTGTACGTGTCATTCCAGGAACCAACCACATTACAGCAATCTGCCTAGTGCACACAGTTAAATGACTACAGAGACATAAGTGATATAGTGGATCCCCCTCATATTCAAACATCTTCCACAGATACACAAGTTGTTCATAGAAACAGGGAATGCTATGGCAATAAAGACCTGCAAACAGTCTATCAGCAACAAATATTGTGCATCTGACAATTAAACATATGGGTGTAGAGGTCAATACTAGGCTGTTTGCCCTAGGGAATGAAAGCTTAGCCAGAGTGTGCTTGGCGTCTGCATCCCCAGTACAGTAGGCTACTGTGCCACTGTAAAGTAGGTCACATAAGGCACCGTTTGAGGCTAGTGTGCTGTGCCTCCATCAAGCAGGGACACAGTGGAGATCCCAGGGGTTGAATTTGCTATGCCACATGCATGTTATGGTTTGTGCTGGAAGAGGGTTGGTGAGGGCCTCTAACAGTAAGTGGGCATCAATAACAGACTGAGGGGAGCCTTATCTGCAGTGTCTGGACAATTTCACTGTCAACACGTTGCCGTGATGATTATGAGGGATTGAAGTGTCGTGCCAGTACTGTTCAGAGATGTCCTCCCTCTGTGGGCTACTGCTCTGCAATGTATTAGCTCACTCCATCTATATTGGGCAGCTCATATATGGCTGGTGTACACCTGACAGGGTGTCCTGTTATGGAGGAGTCATGGGTATATTTGGGATAGCATGATCAATGCAAACCTTCCACATGCTCATAGAATGCAATTGTCAAGGATTATGCAGAGTGGCCTGTATACTCCCCCAGCATGGGTCCTTTGAAGTCTTCCACCCCAGTCTTCACAAGTGCAAAGTCTGCTTTTGATAAATACACTTTGTTTGCAGTGATAACCTTGCCTGGGGGTGGGGATGGGATATGGATGTCCAGGGAAAGGTGGGTATGGTCAGATATCAACAATGGTGGTCTTCCTCTGTTGTGGAACAGTGAGCACCCATGTTGCAGATGGTCAGGTGCAATATGTATTCCCCCTTGTGGCTGTGGTGAGTGGTCCTGCCATAGCACATGGATTCACAAATTCTAGTGGCTGTAGGGTAATGTTGTAGAGGCCTGAGTAGTTCCCACACATAATATACCTGTACCTGACGTTAACAACTGGAATGGTGTATGTGAACACCTTCATATCTTTGCACTGTTCCCAGGGAAGCAAAGTGTGTGTCCCAGATGTGGGAGGGGTGGTCTGAACTGGTTGTGTTGTGTGTTACAGGTCCTGTGATCACGAAGCATGGTATAAAACATAACCTGCCAGTACTGATGTGCATATCTGACCCTGAAGTAGGTGGCTGCAAATGCATATATATGCTATCCCCCAGCTGACAGGTAGTAATAGATGTACATACCTCTGTATAAATAATGATGTCAGCACCCTATAAATACTGCAGGTGCAGAGCAGATGCCCAGTAATTCGGAAAGTGCGCTCTGCTAATGTGTCTCACTCAAGTGTCATAATATAGTTAGGTAGGGGTTTGAATCCTGCAAATGCTCAGTTTGGGTGAAGGGGGTTAGTATGTGTGCAATTCTGTGTGAGGGAAATGTCCCTTTTGGCAACTAGGAGAACACACTACAGGATGCACCCTATAAGTACAGCAGGAGAAAGGCAACCTCCCAGTAATGCGAATAGCATGCTCCGCTAATGCGTCCATATTGAGTGTCATAATATAGTTAGGTAGGGGTTTGAATCTTGCAAGTGCTTGGGTGAAGGGGTTTTATATATGTACAATTCTGAGTGAGGGAAATGTCCCTTTTGGCAACTAGGAGAACACACTTCAGGATGCACATCCCCTTTCTAAACACTGATGATGTCAGCACGCTATAAGTATAGCAGGAGAAAAGAAACCTCCCAATAATGTGAATAACGTGCTTTGCTAATGCGTCCGTCTTGAATGTCATAACATTGTTAGGAAGGGTTTTGAATCCTGCAAGTGTGTGTATTTGGGTGAGAGGGTTAGTGTGTGTGCAATTCTAGGTGAGAGAAATGTCCCTTTTGGCAACTAGGAGAACACACTACAGGATGCACATTCCCCTTTCTAAACACTGATGATGTCAGCACCCTATAAGTACAGCACGAGAAGAGAAACTTCTCAGTAATGCGAATAGCATGCTCTGCTAATGTGTCCGTCTTGAGTGTCATAACATAGTTAGGTAGGGGTTTGAATCCGGAAAGTGTGAGTGTTTAGGTGAGAGGAGTTAGTGTGTGTGTAATCCTGTGTGAGGAAAATGTCCCTTTTGGCAACAAAGAGAACACACTACAGGATGCACATGCTGATGATGTCAGCACCCTATAAGTACAGCAGGAGAAGGGAAACCTCGCAGTAATGCGAATAGCACGCTCTGCTAATGTGTCCGTTTTGAGATTCATAACATAGCTAGGTAGGGGTTAGAATCTTGCAAGTGGGGGTGGGTAAAAGTAGAGTGTGTGAATGAACTGACCCTTTTGGCAACCAGTACAACACACCAGCTGCTGCATATTCCAATCTCTACACAGAGATTATGTCAGCACCCAACAAGTACAGCAGAAGAAGGCAAATCTCCCAGTAATGCAAATGGCATGGGGGGGTGGAAGTAGGGTGTGTGCAATTACATGTGTGAGAGAACTGACCCTTTTGGCAACCAGTACAACACACCAGCTGCTGCATATTCCAATCTCTACAGAGAGATGATGTCAGCACCCTACAAATACAGCAGAAGAGGGCAAATCTCCCAGTAATGCAAATAGCACACTCTGGGTGGAAGTAGGGTGTGTGCAATTACATGTGTGAGAGAACTGACCCTTTTGGCAACCAGTACAACACACCAGTTGCTGCATATTCCGGGGTGGGGGTGGAAGTAGGGTGTGGGCAATTACATGTGTGAGAGAACTGACCCTTTTGGCAACCAGTACAACACACCAGCTACTGCATATTCCAATCTCTACACAGAGATGATGTCCGTACCCTACAAGTACAGCAGAAGAGGGCAAATCTCCCAGTAATGCAAATAGCACACTCTGGGTGGAAGTAGGGTGTGTGCAATTACATGTGTGAGAGAACTGACCCTTTTGGCTACCAGTACAACACACTAGCTGCTGCATATACCAATCTCTACACAGAGATGATGTCAGCACCCTACAAGTACAGCAGAAGAGGGCAAATCTCCCAGTAATGCAAATAGCATGCTTTGGGTGGAAGTAGGGTGTGTGTAATTACATGTGTGAGAAAACTGACCCTTTTGGCAACCAGTACAACACACCAGCTGCTGCATGGGTGGAAGTAGGGTGTGTGTAATTACATGTGTGAGAAAACTGACCCTTTTGGCAACCAGTACAACACACCAGCTGCTGCATATTCCGGGGGGGTGGAAGTAGGGTTCGTGTGAGAGAACTGACCCTTTTGGCAACCAGTACAACACACCCGCTGCAGCATATTCCAATCTCTACACAGAGATGATATCAGCACCCTACAAGTACAGCAGAAGAGGGCAAATCTCCCAGTAATGCAAATTGCACGCTCTGGGTGGAAGTAGGGTGTGTGCAATTACATGTGTGAGAGAACTGGCCCTTTTGGCAACCAGTACAACACACCAGTTGCTGCATATTCCAGGGTGGGGGTGGAAGTAGGGTGTGGGCAATTACATGTGTGAGAGAACTGACCCTTTTGGCAACCAGTACAACACACCAGCTACTGCATATTCCAATCTCTACACAGAGATGATGTCAGTACCCTACAAGTACAGCAGAAGAGGGCAAATATCCCAGTAATGCAAATAGCACGCTCTGGGTGAAGTAGGGTGTGTGCAATTACATGTGTGAGAGAACGGACAGTTTTGGCAACCAGCACAACACACCAGCTGCTGCATATTCCAATCTCTACATAGAGGTGATGTCAGCACCCTACAAGTACAGCAGAAGAAGGCAAATCTCCCAGTAATGCAAATAGCACACTCTGGGTGGAAGTAGGGTGTGTGCAATTACATGTGTGAGAGAACTGACCCTTTAAGCTACCAGTACAACACACTAGCTGCTGCATATACCAATCTCTACACAGAGATGATGTCAGCACCCTACAAGTACAGCAGAAGAGGGCAAATCTCCAGGTAATGCAAATAGCATGCTTTGGGAGGAAGTAGGGTGTGTATAACTACATGTGTGAGAGAACTGACCCTTTTGGCAACCAGTACAACACACCAGCTGCTGCATATTCCGGGGGGGTGGAAGTATGGTGTGTGCAATTACATGTGTGAGAGAACTGTCTCTTTTGGCAACCAGTACAACACACCAGCTACTGCATATTCCGGGGGGGGTGGAAGTAGGGTTCGTGTGAGAGAACTGATCCTTTTGTCAACCAGTACAACACACCAGCTGCTGCATATTCCAATCTCTACACAAAGATGATGTCAGCACCCTACAAGTACAGCAGAAGAGGGCAAATCTCCCAGTAATGCAAATTGCATGCTCTGGGTGGAATTAGGTTGTGTGCAATTACATGTGTGAGAGAACTGACCCTTTTGGCAACCAGTACAACACACCAGCTGCTGCATATTCCAATCTCTACACAGAGATGATGTCAGCACCCTACAAGTACCGCAGAAGAGGGCAAATCTCCCAGTAATGCAAATAGCATGCTCTGGGTGGAAGTAGGGTGTGTGCAATTACATGTGTGAGAGAACTGACCCTTTTGGCAACCAGTACAACACACCAGCTGCTGCATATTCCAATCTCTACACAGAGATCATGTCAGCACCCTACAAGTACAGCAGAAGAGGGCAAATCTCCCAGTAATGCAAATAGCACGGGGGGGTGGAAGTAGGGTGTGTGCAATTACATGTGTGAGAGAACTGACCCTTTTGGCAACCAGTATAACACACTAGCTGCTGCATATTCCAATCTCTACACAGAGATGATGTCAGCACCCTACAAGTACAGCAGAAGAGGGCACATCTCCCAGTAATGCAAATAGCACACTCTGGGTGGAAGTAGGGTGTGTGCAATTACATGTTTGAGAGAACTGACCCTTTTGGCAACCAGCACAACACACCAGCTGCAGCATATTCCAATCTCTACACAGAGATGATGTCAGCAACTTACAAGTACAGCAGAAGAGGGCACATCTCCCAGTAATGCAAATAGCACGCTCTGGGTGGAAGTAGGGTGTGTGTAATTACATGTGTGAGAGAACTGACCCTTTTGGCAAACC
>NC_056733.1:361692975-361906097 GCF_019279795.1 Protopterus annectens | reverse complement strand
TAAATTCCAAAAATATGCGGCTCTGGGTGGAAGTAGGGTGTGTGCAATTACATGTTTGAGAGAACTGACCCTTTTGGCAACCAGCACAACACACCAGCTGCAGCATATTCCAATCTCTAGACAGAGATGATGTCAGCACCTTACAAGTACAGCAGAAGAGGGCACATCTCCCAGTAATGCAAATAGCACGCTCTGGGTGGAAGTAGGGTGTGTGTAATTACATGTGTGAGAGAACTGACCTTTTTGGCAACCAGTACAACACACCAGCTGCTGCATATTCCAGTCTCTACAGAGAGATGATGTCAGCACCCTACAAATACAGCAGAAGAGGGCAAATCTCCCAGTAATGCAAATAGCACACTCTGGGTGGAAGTAGGGTGTGTGCAATTACATGTGTGAGAGAACTGACCCTTTTGGCAACCTGTACAACACACCAGTTGCTGCATATTCCGGGGTGGGGGTGGAAGTAGGGTGTGGGCAATTACATGTGTGAGAGAACTGACCCTTTTGGCAACCAGTACAACACACCAGCTACTGCATATTCCAATCTCTACACAGAGATGATGTCCGTACCCTACAAGTACAGCAAAAGAGGGCAAATCTCCCAGTAATGCAAATAGCACGCTCTGGGTGGAAGTAGGGTGTGTGCAATTACATGTGTGAGAGAACGGACAGTTTTGGCAACCAGCACAACACACCAGCTGCTGCATATTCCAATCTCTACATAGAGGTGATGTCAGCACCCTACAAATACAGCAGAAGAGGGCAAATCTCCCAGTAATGCAAATAGCACACTCTGGGTGGAAGTAGGGTATGTGCAATTACATGTGTGAGAGAACTGACCATTTTGGCTACCAGTACAACACACTAGCTGCTGCATATACCAATCTCTACACAGAGATGATGTCAGCACCCTACAAGTACAGCAGAAGAGGGCAAATCTCCCAGTAATGCAAATAGCATGCTTTGGGAGGAAGTAGGGTGTGTACAATTACATGTGTGAGAGAACTGACCCTTTTGGCAACCAGTAAAACACACCAGCTGCTGCATATTCTGGGGGGGTAGAAGTATGGAGTGTGTAATTACATGTGTGAGAGAACTGACCCTTTTGGCAACCAGTACAACACACCAGCTGCTGCATATTCCGGGGGGGGGGTGGAAGTAGGGTTCGTGTGAGAGAACTGACCCTTTTGGCAACCAGTACAACACACCCGCTGCTGCATATTCCAATCTCTACACAGAGATGATATCAGCACCCTACAAGTACAGCAGAAGAGGGCAAATCTCCCAGTAATGCAAATTGCACGCTCTGGTTGGAAGTAGGGTGTGTGCAATTACATGTGTGAGAGAAATGACCCTTTTGGCAACCAGTACAACACACCAGTTGCTGCATATTCCGGGGTGGGGGTGGAAGTAGGGTGTGGGCAATTACATGTGTGAGAGAACTGACCCTTTTGGCAACCAGTACAACACACCAGCTACTGCATATTCCAATCTCTACACAGAGATGATGTCAGTACCCTACAAGTACAGCAGAAGAGGGCAAATCTCCCAGTAATGCAAATAGCACACTCTGGGTGGAAGTAGGGTGTGTGCAATTACATGTGTGAGAGAACTGACCCTTTTGGCTACCAGTACAACACACTAGCTGCTGCATATACCAATCTCTACACAGAGATGATGTCAGCACCCTACAAGTACAGCAGAAGAGGGCAAATCTCCCAGTAATGCAAATAGCACGCTTTGGGAGGAAGTAGGGTGTGTATAATTACATGTGTGAGAGAACTGACCCTTTTGGCAACCAGTACAACACACCAGCTGCTGCATATTCCGGGGGGGGGTGGAAGTATGGTGTGTGCAATTACATGTGTGAGAGAACTGTCCCTTTTGGCAACCAGTACAACACACCAGCTGCTGCATATTCCGGGGGGGGGGTGGAAGTAGGGTTCGTGTGAGAGAACTGACCCTTTTGTCAACCAGTACAACACACCAGCTGCTGCATATTCCAATCTCTACACAGAGATGATGTCAGCACCCTACAAGTACAGCAGAAGAGGGCAAATCTCCCAGTAATGCAAATAGCATGCTCTGGGTGGAAGTAGGGTGTGTGCAATTACATGTGTGAGAGAACGGACAGTTTTGGCAACCAGCACAACACACCAGTTGCTGCATATTCCAATCTCTACATAGAGGTGATGTCAGCACCCTACAAATACAGCAGAAGAGGGCAAATCTCCCAGTAATGCAAATAGCACACTCTGGGTGGAAGTAGGGTGTGTGCAATTACATGTGTGAGAGAACTGACCCTTTTGGCTACCAGTACAACACACTAGCTGCTGCATATACCAATCTCTACACAGAGATGATGTCAGCACCCTACAAGTACAGCAGAAGAGGGCAAATCTCCCAGTAATGCAAATAGCATGCTTTGGGAGGAAGTAGGGTGTGTATAATTACGTGTGAGAGAACTGACCCTTTTGGCAACCAGTACAACACACCAGCTGCTGCATATTCTGGGGGGGTGGAAGTATGGAGTGTGTAATTACATGTGTGAGAGAACTGACCCTTTTGGCAACCAGTACAACACACAAGCTGCTGCATATTCCGGGGGGGGGGGTGGAAGTAGGGTTCGTGTGAGAGAACTGACCCTTTTGGCAACCAGTACAACACACCCGCTGCTGCATATTCCAATCTCTACACAGAGATGATATCAGCACCCTACAAGTACACAGAAGAGGGCAAATCTCCCAGTAATGCAAATTGCACGCTCTGGGTGGAAGTAGGGTGTGTGCAATTACATGTGTGAGAGAAATGACCCTTTTGGCAACCAGTACAACACACCAGTTGCTGCATATTCCGGGTGGGGTGGGCAAGTAGAGAACTGTGTTTGGCAAACAGCACAACACACCAGCTGCTGCATATTCCGGGGGGGGGTTGGAAGTATGGTGTGTGCAATTACATGTGTGAGAGAACTGTCCCTTTTGGCAACCAGTACAACACACCAGCTGATGCATATTCCGGGGGGGGGTGGAAGTAGGGTTCGTGTGAGAGAACTGACCCTTTTGTCAACCAGTACAACACACCAGCTGCTGCATATTCCAATCTCTACACAGAGATGATGTCAGCACCCTACAAGCACAGCAGAAGAGGGCAAATCTCCCAGTAATGCAAATTGCACGCTCTGGGTGGAATTAGGTTGTGTGCAATTACATGTGTGAGAGAACTGACCCTTTTGGCAACCAGTACAACACACCAGCTGCTGCATATTCCAATCTCTACACAGAGATGATGTCAGCACCCTACAAATACAGCAGAAGAGGGCAAATCTCCCAGTAATGCAAATAGCACGCTCTGGCTGGAAGTTTTGGGTGTGTGCAATTACATGTGTGAGAGAACTGACCCTTTTGGCAACCAGTACAACACACCAGCTGCTGCATATTCCAATCTCTACACAGAGATGATGTCAGCACCCTACAAGTACAGCAGAAGAGGGCAAATCTCCCAGTAATGCAAATAGCATGCTCTGGGTGGAAGTAGGGTGTGTGCAATTACATGTGTGAGAGAACTGACCCTTTTCGCAACCAGTACAACACACCAGCTGCTGCATATTCCAGTCTCTACACAGAGATGATGTCAGCACCCTACAAGTACAGCAGAAGAGGGCAAATCTCCCAGTAATGCCAATAGCATGCTCTGGGTGGAAGTAGGGTGTGTGCAATTACATGTGTGAGAGAACAGACCCTTTTGGCAACCAGTACAACACACCAGCTGCTGCATATTCCAATCTCTACACAGAGATGATGTCAACACCCTACAAGTGCAGCAGAAGAGGGCAAATCTCACAGTAATGCAAATAGCATGCTTTGGGTGGAAGTAGGGTGTGTGCAATTACATGTGTGAGAGAACTGACCCTTTTAGCAACCAGTACAACACACCAGCTGCTGTATATTCCGGGGGGAGGTGGACGTAGGGTGTGTGCAATTACATGTGTGAGAGAACTGACCCTTTTGGCAACCAGTACAACACACCAGCTGCTGCATATTCCAATCTCTACACAGAGATGATATCAGCACCCTACAAGTACAGCAGAAGAGGGCAAATCTCCCAGTAATGCAAATAGCATGCTCTGGGTGGAATTAGGGTGTGTGCAATTACATGTGTGAGAGAACTGACCCTTTTCGCAACCAGTACAACACACCAGCTGCTGCATATTCCAGTCTCTACACAGAAATGATGTCAGCACCCTACAAGTACAGCAGAAGAGGGCAAATCTCCCAGTAATGCCAATAGCATGCTCTGGGTGGAAGTAGGGTGTGTGCAATTACATGTGTGAGAGAACTGACCCTTTTGGGAAGCAGTACAACACACCAACTGCTGCATATTCCAATCTCTACACAGAGATAATGTCAGCACCCTACAAGTACAGCAGAAGAGGGCAAATCTCCCAGTAATGCAAATAGCATGCTCTGGGTGGAAGTAGGGTGTGTGCAATTACATGTGTGAAAGAACTGACCCTTTTGGCAACCAGTACAACACTCCAGCTGCTGCATATTCCGGGGGGGGTGGAACTAGGGTGTGTGCAATTACATGTGTGAGAGAACTGACCCTTTTGGCAACCAGTACAACACACCAGCTGCTGCATATTCCAATCTCTACACACAGATGATGTCAGCACCTTACAAGTACAGCAGAAGAGGGCAAATCTCCCAGTTATGCAAATAGCACGCTCTGGGTGGAAGTAGGGTGTGTGCAATTACACGTGTGAGAGAACTGACCCTTTTGGCAACCAGTACAACACACCAGCTGCTGCATATTCCAATCTCTACACAGAGATGATGTCAGCACCCTACAAGTACAGCAGAAGAGGGCAAATCTCCCAGTAATGCAAATAGCACGCTCTGGGTGGAAGTAGGGTGTGTGCAATTACATGTGTGAGAGAACTGACCCTTTTGGCAACCAGTACAACACACCAGCTGCTGCATATTCTAGTCTCTACACAGAGATGATGTCAGCACCCTACAAGTACAGCCGAAGAGGGCAAATCTCCCAGTAATGCAAATAGCACAATCTGGGTGGAAGTAGGGTGTGTGCAATTACATGTGTGAGAGAACTGACCCTTTTGGCAACCAGTACAACACACCAACTGCTGCATATTCCAGTCTCTACACAGAGATGATGTCAGCACCCTACAAGTACAGCCGAAGAGGGCAAATCTCCCAGTAATGCAAATAGCATGCTCTGGGTGGAAGTAGAGTGCGTGCTATTACATGTGTGAGAGAACTGACCCTTTTGGCAACCAGTACAACACACCAGCTGCTGCATATTCCTGGGGGGGGCGTGGAAGTAGGGTGTGTGCAATTACATGTGTGAGAGAACTGACCCTTTTGGCAACCAGTACAACACACCAGCTGCTGCATATTCCAATCTCTACACAGAGATGATGTCAGCACCCTACAAGTACAGCAGAAGAGGGCAAATCTCCCAGTTATGCAAATAGGACACTCTGGGTGGAAGTATGGTGTGTGCAATTACATGTGTGAGAGAACTGACCCTTTTGGCAACCAGTACAACACACCATCTGCTGCATATTCCGGGGGGGGTGGAAGTAGGGTGTATGCAATTACATGTGTGAGAGAACTGACCCTTTTAGCAACCAGTACAACACACCAGCTGCTGCATATTCCAATCTCTACAGGGAGATGATGTCAGCACCCTACAAGTACAGCAGAAGAGGGAAAATCTCCCAGTAATGCAAATAGTATGCTCTGGGTGGAAGTAGGGTGAGTGCAATTACATTTGTGAGAAAACTGACCCTTTTGGCTACCAGTACAACACACCAGCTGCTGCATATTCCAATCTCTACACAGAGAAGATGTCAGCACCCTACAAGTACAGCAGAAGAGGGCAAATCTCCCAGTAATGCAAATAACGCGCTCTGCTACTGCGTCTCTCACTACTGTCATAGCACAGTTAGTTATGGCTTTGAATTCCACACGTGCCACATGTGTTTTTGTCACACAGAATGCCCATGTGTGTGAGTTGTTGTTCACAATAATGCATGACATCGATTACACCAGTAATGGCAATGGACACAGATGATGTATCTCTGTGCCAAATACACATATGTACCTGTGACCTTCAATAGTTCCCATGTCTGATGCCTGCCACATGTGAATATATGGTATTTGCACTTGATAACATTATGACTGTGGTTTTCTGTGTGGCTGCTGCATGTGGTATGTGTATATACAGTGTGAGTTGTATATGGTATCATCCTAGCAGCGAGGGATACACATCTGGTCTGGGGCATATAGTCTACATGTTGTTGATGAACAGGTGCTGCATGTTTTCACCTGTTGTGGGAGTGATAACAAGTTGTTCCATAGCAATGCAGTGACTACATGCTAGGAACCTTTCAGCTAGGGTGTTTTAGCTACAGTAATTCATCAGCATTCAGTAATACTTCAGCATTCTTGGTGAGGGTATGATGCCAACCAAGGCCAGGGTCATACCAGCCTGTGCCACATGCTCAGAGAGCCCTTCTATGTTCCCTATCATGTAGTCCAGGGAGGTACATCACAGGTCAGCCATAGTGGCATGGACAATGACTGAGTCATATGTGTCCATGCCTCTGACTGATCTGTATGCTTGTGTTATGTTGTGGACCATAGTGCCCCACGTGCATATCACTGTGATCTTCACCTCGTCCAGCCTGGTGAGCGGGACCTCACTGTACCGGACAATAAAGGTACCTAACACAACTGTAGCAGGTGTGTTGTCTAGCCGTACAGGCTGTGACTGTTTGGCACACAGGATTTGTATGCTATGTGTTGCATGTGCTGTGTTCTGGCTTAACGTATGCCTGTGTGCCAGCTGCAGAGGTTTCTGCTGCTCAGGCAGGATGCTATTCTGAGGCTTCACAAATGCCCCAGTGTGTTCATGTGTTTGGATTGCTGTCAGTGTAGGTCTACATCAGATTGGTATTGTAGAAACTGTAGTATTTCATGCCACCTGACCGGTTATGCCAGTACTGGGTTCAGAGTGCTTAGTCCCCAGTTTGGCTATGTGGTTGCATCTCATACATGTGTTGTACGTCCATGTGTAGGGGAGAGGGTTGACTGTGTACATGTGGCAGCTGTGACATTGTCACATGACTCACATATTCCACAACTGTACCATAGAGGTGACTGACATGTGACCTTTGCTCTTTGTGATTGCCATGGTGATTAACAGCACATAGGGCCAATGGGGAACAAGGTACAGAAGGTGAGTATGTGAGGGTGTAGTGCCTGTGATTAGTTAGCACTGGCATATATGACTGCACACGTGGTCAAATGCCAAGAAAGTCATACACAATGTGTCACAGGCAACGTACATGCGAACAGGATAAACAGTGACGTTCTGTCAAGTGAGACATGGACATACATATAGTAAGCTATGCAGATGTCACTAGGAGTCCACAGAAGCTCTGTAAATCTGCATTGCAGGTGGGATCAGTGTTCCAGTGTAACTGCAAGCAAACATGCATGCAAACAAAGCTACAGTAAGCAGGGCTGCATGTAGTCCATTGTACAACAAACAAGCTGTACCACTTCCAGTAGGTCACAGTGCAAATATGCAGGCACTATACACATGTACATGGAAATACACAGGTCAGATGGCCAGGGTCCAGTCTCAGCACACACAAGTGTACAGACCATGTACCATCAGGATGTACAATAACCGGATGGAAACCCAGGTGCTCGTACCTGCAGTAATACACATGTCAAATAACAGACACTGAGCCTTCACTCAGTGGTTCCATACTTAGGATGTATGCTACCTGTCCTGCCATCACAGTATCCCTGACATTTATGGGGACTCTCCCTCCTGTGAAAGTTAGTTTTGTGTGGTGGGGCTGTCTAGCATGGTATGAGATGTGAGCTTGCAGTGCTAGGGTGCTCCTGTGTGTCCTGTACCAGTCGTGTAGTACTGCACACATATCAACATCCTCAAACATCCGCATTGCAGAGTCCAGTGTGGGCAACATGCCACTTGCAGTTTGCATGTCCATCATTGCGTATCAATACTTTTATTACCTTATCCCCTGTGCTGCCTATGTATGTGGCCTTCTGTTGACATCCTTACCACCAGTATGCAAACATGTGCAGATGATACACTATGGTACTTACCATTGGTGTAGAAAACAGTACAAGACAATCATACCCTTACTGCATCAGGCATGCTGAGATATACCCACAATTATATCAGCACACAGTACGTTTAACAACATGATACTATTACTGCACACCTATTTAGTCACCCTGTGTATCAGCAACATGTTAACCTGTACCTGAACTGATGTTACAGATTGCAGGAGGTGGCACAGTTTCATCATATGCACAGGGTGTGAACTTGGTATGCCTGAGTCTGCCACTGATACCACCAGTTGACATGTATGTGTATGTGTGTTGGTGAGGGACAGCAGTACAAGGTGGGGCAATGTTGATGCAGTGTGTGTGTGTGTATGCGGTAGCCCTAGGTGTTGTCAATTCGCATGTGTGTATGGATGCACACAGTTCCACCTCATGGCTGCCATATACCGGTGTTTGTGGACAATCACAGACTGTACCTGCCAGGTCATACAGATCAGTGTCTCTGGCCATGGACACAGTACCTGTGCCTTGCAGGGGTGCTACGGACCATATCCGGTACCAATCCAGACTGGGTACTGTCATCAGAAGCAGGTGTTTATTGACTGGACACAGATCCCTGTTGGGCCTGTCCAGAGCCACGTGCACGTGGTCTCCTGGGGCGGTCTGATGACAGCACAGACCCAGCATTGCTGGGGCTGCTGCTGGCACTATGGGGGCGGCCACAGCCCTGTTGTCATCCGTGACGACTGCCAGCTGCTGCTGTTGCTGGCATACGCCCACGTCGATACCTCAACCATCCACCATTGCCCTGGCTCATGGACATGTAGTTGTGGAACTGATCTAATATGTCCCCTCAATGTCTGTCTATGACATTGGTGAAATTATGGATGGCAGCCACAATGTCACGCATACTGTCAGTCATGGCTGTGCGACATGCTGTCAGCTCCCTCAGATCCTGTCTGGTGTACCATTCCATACATGACTGTACCTGCATGACAGCCCGAAACATAGCTGAGGTTGTAAGACCTCTGTGGGCATGTCTGACAGGGGCAGTACGCCCACGGATGCTCCCACGAGAACCCCTGGACATCTGTCTGTGTGGTACCATCTCAGGGCCATGCCCATGGCTGCTGTGTGGGGAAGCATGAGCCACAGATACCACATTACCCTGGTCAATGCCCACTGTATCCTGTCCATCACCTAGGGACATTGGTGACAAAGGGTGTATTGGCAGGATGACTGTGCACATTGATGGGGTTGACAGCTGTGTACTGTCAATTGGCTGACCAATGATGGACCGTGGCACACCTTCCTGTGCCATTACACAGATGTCATCATTATCAGTACCCGTGGTACCTGATTCAGGTTCCCTGCTGCATGACACCAGAGCAGCACCAGAACCTGTGGGAGGGAAACAGGAAACACAGTTTACAATGTCTACACAATGTTACCAGTGATGCACACATGCACACATGCACAGGTGCACACATGCACACATGCACACATGCACAGGTGCACACATGCACAGGTGCACACATGCACACATGCACAGGTGCACACATGCACACATGCACACATGCACACATGCACACATGCACAGGTGCACACATGCACAGGTGCACACATGCACACATGCACACATGCACATGTGCACACATACACACGTGCACACATGCACACATGCACAGGTGCACACATGCGCACCTGCACACATGCACACATGCACACAGTTGCACACTTGCACACAGTTGCACACTTGCATACTACTCAGTATGCGAGATATCAACACACAGACACAGACACACCTGCATGCATACACAGAGCACTACTAAGTGAGCCTAATATTACTATTACTATCAAAACTATTAAAGGTATTGTTAATACACACTCACCAGCATGGATAGGCTGCATTGCTGTTACACCGGAGGGACCTGCAGAAGTGAGGAAATTAATGTCAGTGGGCACAACTGTGCCATTGTTACTGAGTATGATACAGGTCAGTAGTACAACAGTTGCCTTTCACAGGTCAGCTGCTGATATTGAGAATATCACACTTGCACATTAAATACTATGATGACAGCTACAAACCAAGGACACACCTCACACATGCATTAACTACCAGTGTACACAACAGTCAACTATACATATGGCATATTACCTGCACGCTCATAGTCTTGGTGCTGTGTGGCTCCAGCCTCCATCATAATGCAGGTCTGCTGCTGTTGTTTTTGTTGGCGGGCTGGAGCCACAACACTTATGAGTAGTCCCTCAAGTCTGGTGAGTGGGGGATGTGTAGCCACCCCAACACCTGTGGCAACCTGTTGCCTGTGGATATCCGAAGCACGCTGACGGACATTTCTGATTAAATCACTGCAGTGATGTCGTACCTGCTCATATGTCCTATTATGCGTGCCTATGTCATTTACCCAACGGACCAGGTCTTGCCGCAGTGCAGCCCTCTCCTGCTGATTCTGGCTGGTGCGGGAAATGAGTATTGCATAATCCTACACCAGGCTCTGGTGTATTTCCTCATCCTCAGCTGCAGAGTACGCTGGATTGCGCTGGTGAGCCATGGTCCTGAAAAAGGAAATAACATGATATCAGCAAAATATGTCAGCAGAATTTGGCACACATACTACACATGCTACTCGACTGTTGTGATACAACATATCTCACATATATAGCATCTGTCTGTCTATTGGTGGATACACATGTAAATGGCCAGGTATCAGTGCCAGCCAACAACTGTGCAACAGTACCTGGCACACTCCATACGACATACTACCAAACCCCAGCAGTCAGAACACTGATTCAGGACCAAAGCACATCCTCACTCTGGGGGTTTGTATCGAGGTACTGTATGGGGTACATCATCAACTACTGTGATCTGACCACAAACTAATTGCCCTGGCTATACATATCCCACCTCCACCACCAGCACAAATGACTACAGTGAATAACATTTCAAATGCAAACTTTACACTTCATAACACTGAGATGGTATCCTTTAAGCCCACTGGGCCAGTGGAAGACACAACCCACAATGCTGACTCCTTCACAAATTATTTCTATGGACATCTCCGAGAATGCATGGATCATGCAATCCCATATAAGACCAAGACACTCTCCACAAAGGGAAAGCATCCTGTCTGGTGGACCCCAGCCATAGACAGATTGTATAACAAAAGATGGAAGCTACTGCAAGACAGAGCATAATTCCATAAAGGGAAGGCATGTCTGATCAGCACTAGTAAAGAGCTATTTTCTCTCATACAAACATCCATGGGCAACTTTGAGAGGGAAATCACCGGGGACACTACAGATAACCACAAGGCCTTCTTCAGTTATGTTAGAAACCTGATCAGAAACCCTCCAATATGCTCATAGTTAGTACACAACAACAAATAATTCACTGAACCCACAGATATTGGCAACATTGTGGCAGACAGGTTCAGTGCAAGTTTCCCCCTTCCCTCTCCCCCAAACTAAGACATATTTATCCCAGCTGAATTTAACCTCCCTGTCATCACAGATGTCCAGGTGAGAGCCGCCCTCAGAAAAGCAGAAAACACAGCATCAATGGGACCTGATGGTATCCCCGGTTGCATGCTACATGAACTCCAAGAGGAGCTAAACACATATATAGAAGTGCTATGTAACACTAGCCTGACTACAGGATATGTACCTGTACACTGGCATACAGCAGCAGTGGTTCCACTCCAGGAAGGAGGCACCTCTACATACCAATACAATACAACACAATACAATACATTACAATACAATACAATACAATATGCTATTGCCCCTGGGACTACAGCAGCATACTGTTCTGCTACCCTGACCATTGTGACACATGTGATGTGATGGTACCTGCTCCTGTCAAACAGTTACACAGGGTGACTCATATGGCATATTACCTATATGACTAACATTCAGCAGGGGTATGTGTGACATGTACTCATGGGGAGTCTTGCTTCTTAACGCTGTGTGGTTTATTGCAGGGTATGTCTTCTCTGTGGGTAGGAACCTGTACCTCCGCCATGTGCTCTCTACTGCGGTGTCAAGGACGACACACAGCAGTCATTTAGGTTGTGGATGGTGTGAGGTGTTACTATGGTTGTTGGACATCTGTCATGGGTGTGACTTAAGTATGTAAATCCAGGAGTGGTAACCTCTATGTGGGTAGTATGTGTGTACTCTGTGGTGTTGTCAGTCACTGTGCATTGGTAATGTGTTTGAGTGCATTGTCACAGTGTTGTACATGTCACTGTGTCCTTCTCCATATCTGTAGCTGTCATGTGAGGTACATGCCGTGGCAGCCATTGTGTGGTGTGGAGGGGTACACTGACCTACATGTCCATAGCTGACACACCATGTCTGCTGACACATACCATGTGGAGGTATTCCAGGAATAGTGTGCCACTGTGACTATCATTGGGGGGACTATTGTACACATTTATGACCCTGTTCACCCCTGACACATGCAGTGGTGGGCAGCCAATCACATATCTGGTGGTTACTGGTGTAGGTGATTTGAAATGGGGTATGGTACTCCAGATTCGACACTGGTGTTCACTCCATGCCTTTGTCACCAGGCACCTGTTGCAATACATCTGTACACATGTGCCTCACTCAGAATATATATACATCTCTCTCTCTCTATATATATATATATATATATATATGTATGTATATATATATATATATATATATATATATATATATATATATATATATATATATATATATATATGTCTGTATACATATGCACATATATATATCAATGTACATATATTGCTATAGATATGGAGAGGGGGGGGTGTGACAGAGAGGGGGTGAGAGTGACAGAGGGGGTGGGACAGGGGAGTGTGAGATCATCATATACAGTCATATCTGTAGATAGTCAGATCTGTCTGTCTATGTATATGCATCTACATATATCTATATCTGTATGCATGTATTACATATATATGTTTCTACATATTCTATCTATCTACATCTGTCTATGTATTCCTACATCCCTCTCTATGTATGTATACATATATGCATATTATATATATATATATATATATATATATATATATATATATATATACATACATATATTGACATACATACGTATCCATATGATAGGTATATCAACATGTTTGTTTACAAAACTGTATACACACACTAACATACTGCTAAACATACATAACTGTGAAACCTACTTTGTACATTGCACTACAACCTACATTCAACCTACATTGATATGTGCACATAGATGCCCTCACATACATATGTATGTACAGCCTTCACTGATATTTGCTGTATGTCCCCTGCCCTATGCACATCTTCATATACATATGGATACAGACCAATGACACATATGGAGGGTTCACAGTATGTAGACTTTTAAAGTATTACTTTACATTACCTGTGTTTGTCATAGTTGCTTGCATTGCTGTTTGGTTTGGTGTCCTGCTGCTGCTCCAGTTGGCAGATGTCAGCTTTCGAGTGGGTTTTGATGAGTGCTTTTGTTTGTGTATGTTTCTCTCTCTCTCTCTCCCTACCTCCAGAGGGTGCAATGAAATTATTGCATGTGTGGACTGGGAGTACAGCATGGTTTTGTTGGTATCTGCATATGGCCATGTGATGGCCTCTGCACCAATTGTTAGCCAGCATTTGCTAATTGCATGCAGCCAGTTGTGTACTGATTGCAGTTCTCACTGTGATTCCAGGATAGTGCTATAAAAGTGTATGTGAGATAGGCGTAGCCCTTTCAGAGTTTAAGGGCAGGGACCATGCTGGTATGCTGTGGACACTGTTCAACGAGTGTAAAGGTTAGTATCTCTCTCATATTTCCGGCTGTGTTGTAGATTAACATTTCTCCATTCATTTTTCCAGTTTCCTGTACTAAGTGTGTATGTACACTGACACCTAAGACTATTACTACTGTTAATGTGGGTGTGTGTGCTTTCCTGTGGGACCTGTGGTGTAACTGGTATATAGCAGTGGCTCTTGCACTTTGTTGCTATGGCTTCAATATTTGCCCTTTACATTCACTACTTGTATGCCTGATAGGTGTATTGACTGTAGTGTGTTGCTGTGGCTTTCCTATTTTCCATGCACATTCACACCTTGGAATGCTTGCTATATCTGCTAGGGTGTTACTGCATGCAGTGCGGTCTGGCCATGGTGTGGGCTTTGACATCTATTAGGGTATTTGAGTATGCTGCTGAGCAGGCCCCAGAGACTCTCAGGTGCATCTTTTATCTGCCTAATGGAATGGTAAATATCAGTGGGGTACACCCATTAAATTGCCTGGTATACTGCAGTTTTGACTGTGGGTTAGCATGAGCATATGTATTACTACACTATTTCCGACATGCAAGTGGTGCATACTTTCAGTACTTCATAGTTACCATTGCATGTGTTGTAACACCTTTCTGCCTACTGTTTGTACATTTCACAGGGAGTCTGTGGGCCATCCCTGTAACTCAGTCACTGTTACTATGTCTAGGCTCTTAACTATTCAAATATGGCAGTGTCAGACCTCTCAAGTGTACAGATATTTGCAGGGTGTCCACATTTTTGCCTCATATTTTGGTCCATATCTCATAAACAGCTTTTTCTGGCAAATCACTCTGGGCTCAAGTCAGACTATAGTGACAAACATTTCAGTTTCAGACTTCATACCCTTCCAAACATCCAACATAATGCAAAACCTGTTACTCTCTCAACTGTCTAAGTTTGTTGGAGCAATATTTGGAATGTGTCCCTGTTTTTGGGCCTTTGCTCCACATTTTTTATTACTTAGTCCAGATGTGTTGCTGTAGGAGGTTGTGGGGTATGGGCAGTGATTATCCTTCTGTGAGTATGTGTGTGGCTTGCAAGGTGCTACAGTGACATTATTACCTACTAGCTACCAACTAGCATGGCTGTTTCTGTTCACACACTACTGTTATAGAAATCTACTACATTTGACAGTAAATATACATGGCATGCTTGTGTACTACAGATCCTATATTCCCTTTACATTCATTCCTACTATTACATGATATATTTATTGTAGCACAATGTTCTTATATAACAGTCATGGCTTACTGTTAAGTCATGCAGACTACTGTTTCCAAGGTCCTGGGTTCGGGACTGACAGTGGGATTTTATTTTGCTTTTGAGCTGTCTACAGGCCTTGTCATTCAAAGTGACTAAGGCACTTTTAAGCAGTTGTAACCGGGTTAGCGCTGGTTTGCGCGGAGCTCACGCATGCGCACTGGCGCTTAGCTCCGCGCGCACCCACTTACAACTGCTTAAAAGTGCTTACTCTTGCGCACACCTGCGCTAATTTCTTTGAAAGAAATGAAAATGGGGAGACAGGAAAGTGGTGAAAAAGGGGTCACAAAGAGGGCAAGACAGTAGGGAAACAAGCTTGGGTTTTGCAGAAGGGATGTAGGTAAGGCCCATAGCTGTCCATTTCTTCATCAGCAACAGCTGTGAATATGTTTGTAATTAGGTGTGACATTTGAAAACTTCTACCCCTGAGAGAGGTGTAAGGACAACAATGATACTTGTTGTACAGCCAATTGTAATTGACAGTTTCCATGTCCAGCAGACATGTGTGCAAAATGGGCAGCTATGTATGGGGCGTAATTTTTTTGTGGGTACAGAGTGCCCTTTTTTTTTTTTTTTTTTAGGTGAGAGTGGTATGTCAGGTACAGGAAGTCTGTATAGCTGGGGAGGTAGGTTGGGTAGGTTAACAGACAAGACAAACAAGATGCGTACAGGGGCAGTGTATGACACATGTGGGGGGGTTACACAATTGACGGGGATGGATGTTTGGATATCTAGAGCCCATGAGCCCACAGATGGCAACAGTGGAACTGATATCCCCACCCATAGGCAGTTGCCATTGTGCCTTCACTGCCCAGGATGGGGCTGTGCTGGGGGCTGTGTAGGCCGGGCAGCAGGCACGCCCATTAGTTGTGCCACCCATGCCTCAAGCTGGCATAGGGGCCCAAGAACAGCTTCCCAGATCTCCCTATGCACCACAGTCCGGACATTACGGAGGGTGAGGGGATGTTCTCCTCCAGCCACACTTGCAGAGGGGGGACGAGCCCCATCCCCTGCAGCGCTTCCACCCGCAGGTGGCACAGGGCCACCGGAGGAGGGTCCAGCCTGGGCACTACTGCCAGGTGCACTCGCCAGCTGAGGAGGGAGAGGTGGGTCTGCTGGAACCCGCCTTCCCTGTCGTCCCATGTTTTGCATTATGTCATGACAGTTTGGGTTAGTAACGTACAATACCATTCACAATTAGTTGTAACAGCATGCATTAGTATTTCCATTAACCAAACACCCAGATATTCAAACCATTGAACAGCAAGCATAACACATGCATATTTTGAACAGCAATACACAGTCCAACAACATGCAGGGTTGATTGATGGCAACAGGCCATCAGGTTTGGATGTATGAACAGGGCAGATGCATCAACGTACATGCAAATATGTATGAACCAACAGGACAAATGTCCAGGGGTGTTAATTGTGATTGCACATACCATTTTCATGTGGAATGGATTATATGTGGTTATAGGGTAGGGTGAAGAAAATTGAATTAACAACTTCAAATACCAATACATATGCTGTACATTTCTAATAGCTGCAGATATATACACACTACAGTTCTGCCTACAGTTTCCTATGTGATAACTACTTCAAGTTGGTGATAGGAATGTTACTGCTACATCAATATACATTTTCATTTTTATTCATATCTGGCTCTGTTCAGCTACATCATCCTGCTACATTTGCTTTATATAGCTATAGACAACTGTGGATGTTTGGTATTTCAGACAACCATACTATCTGCATATTGCAGACTGAGAGCAACATATCCATATTTTGGGATACACATTCCAGCTGCGGTACCATTTTCAGCACATGTTACTGTTTGGTTCTGCCTGTCACATTCATTTCATTCTGTACTGACTGCAGTATACTTTATTCAGGAGTTAGTACTACTTTATTGGTGGATTCATAACTCTTTCTCACACTCTCTCACTTGCTTTATTTTTACAATTCAGGATGGTACTTAATTCTAGGCTTTACTGACATGTTTTACCTGTAGTTCTCACTATCCTTTCCAACAGTCTCACTTCTGTCATGCTTCTGTATTTCAACAGGGATATATTTCACACATGTGTTTTACTCAGCTTCTGCAGCTGTACTTTTCAGCCTGCTGCAGGTTATGTACTATTATATTACAGGTGGGACATCTTTATTTCAGACTTGTTTCAGTTTTATGTTTGGATTACAGGCTGCATCACACTTTTGTAATCAATCAATACTTGCAAACCCTCTTACACTGTTACTTGCACATTTTATTAATTAGTGACTACACTGCACTCTTTTGCTAACTGTCATACTTATATATTTATTTACAGTTACAGGGAGAGAATTACTGACCTGCCTGGTGGCGCAACCGTGTCAGCCTATCGCCATAGGCTCTACGGTTCACAGAACGGACACCTGCAGCTATAATATAAATAAAGTAATATTGGAATACACATCTCCATAATATCAGCTAGGTTAATTTCTTACATAAATAATTGCATGTAACTTACTCAGTAGTGGGGCGTTGGTCATTTGCCAGGCCTCCTGGATCCAATGGTTCAGTTGGTCCTGCTTCCATCTCTTCAGGTCCGCATGGTGGTGACGGACCTGCTCACCAGTCCTTGGTATCCCTGTGGCACTGGTGATATCATGAGCCAACCGGTCCCACGCCTCAGCCCTATATGCTCCCCACAGGACCTGGCCCTGCATGAGTTGGGCCTCATGATTGTGGACAAGGAGCCAAACCATATATTTGGACTCCTCAATGCCCCACCTCTGTGCTCAAAAGCAACTACCCTCACCTACACCTGACATTCTGGCTGCAAGTCGGTTCTACAATCGGTTATGCTGTGTATTCCCACCTATGGAGCTTATATATGCCGTTTTTCCCGCACTTATCTGTGATTGGCCATTTTGGAATTGTATCAGCTTCACAAAACCTGCTTTGTCATGCTCCTCTTTCTATTCATTCCTATATATATGCTATTACTGCATATCTAAGTGCAACTGTCATGGCTTAGTGGTTCAGTACCTTGACTGTGGTGCATGGTATCCTGGGTTTGAACCTGGCCACTGCTTTTTATATTTTATGACTGTCTACACAGGCTAGGAGGTGTGTCTGTGTAAAAGCAGTTTTGTTACAGCTTGCTCAACGTTGCCCGTCGGTTAGCTTGTTGGCATGGCGCGCAGCTCCGCGCAAATGGGTTACGCTGGTTTACGCGTCATTTGGCTGTCAGCATGCATATTACGCTCAGCTCAGCTATGGGCACACAGTTTCAGCGTGTTAAACCACTGCTCACCTACGGGCACTCATTTTACACCTGTTAAGCCACTGCTCACCTACAGGCACTCATTTTATACCTGTTAAACCACTGCTCACCTACGGGTAGATGTACTCAACTTGTTAGACTGTAGCTCAGCTATAGGCACATCTGACATTTTTTTTTTTATTATCTCACATTTCTTCAAAATATATGGCCCATTTCATTACATTTTACATAAAATATAATTGCATATGTGTACATATATGTCAGGGACTTTTTTCGTGCTTATTTCACTAAAAATAAAAATTGATGTTGGGGGGGGCTCGAACCATGACTGCCTGCTCTTCAGCTGACGTCTCTACTGCTACGCTATTGCTTCTTTGCTTACTTTGCATATTTAGTTCTTATATGCTTTTCCAAGGACTGCTAACTGTAGCTAAGCTACGGGCACGCCCGTGCAAATGAGCGCACTCACGGGCAAACATCTTTACAATTTAAAAAAAATTATAAGATGGTCATTTGTACATTTTATGTTCGTAGTCTGTGGGGGCATGTGTTGCGTTGTGTTTATTCACATTTACACGGGCTCTGTCATGGGGGTTTACTTTCGGGACTTTTACTCTTTTGGGGGCATGTCCGTTTGTAGGGCTCGGCCTACGGACACGCCCCCTACTGTCTTCCATGGACCATGTTAGCCTTAGGTGTGATTCAGCATGCCCTCATGCATAGGCATGACATGCTGACATCACACCGTTTAACTGCAGCCTTCGTGTAAGCCTTGTAACTCTTACACGGAGGCTTCATGAATCCTGCCCTATATCTTTTACATAAAATGTCATTAGCTGTACTGTTTAAATAATTCACTTCATATCCCCTGTTAATACATAATTCTGTTATAAAATTAAACTCTTCATTGAGTTTAGAATCATTGCTAGTCATTCTACTGGCTGCAATAAATTGTGCTTTAGGTATATTATTCTTTATAAATGATGGATTGTTCCTTCTATAAATAACTATTAAATAACTATTGCCAAATGTCTTCTTCTTGAGAACACTACTTTCAAAGTCATTGGAAACACAATTCCATTTTAAGGAAACATCCAAAAAGTTGACTTCAACCCCATATTCCCCCAATACAAACTTTAAAAAATCCAAATTACAGATTAACTTCTATACAAATTGTTTAACTTCACCAGTTGTACCTTCAATAATAAAAAATAAATTGTCAACAGATCTCTTATAATGACATACTTTAAAAAAATTTTTGACGTAGTTTAACACTTTATGTTCCCACCAAAAACAAGTTTGAAGTTAAAATAGCTAAAATAGCTACCCAAACTGAAGACAATTTATCACAAAAGCACAATTCCAAAGACATGCATCTGAAGCATTTCTCCCTGGGCCTCTGCTGAAAATGGGCTCTGTCCCAGTTGGACTTTCCCGGTAAACAAATGTTAACTAAATAAATAAATAAATAAATAAATTCAGCAACGGACAGAACTGATTGTCAACAATGTTACCCACACTGAGGCTGAAGTTATAGCCAATCTGCTGGCTAATAAATTCATCTTTAAGTTTAACTCTCTTGCAACTCCGTGTGTCAAGATACACTTGAAACTTGCTGTCCTCTAACTATCACACAAGACTAAGTCCTACAAGTGCTATCAAATGCTAAAAATACTGCATCAATGGGTCCTGATAGTATCCCTGTATGCATCTTAAATAGCAAGGGATGGTTAAGGATAATCTAATCTAACATCAAATTGGATAAGTTAATTCAAGCACTAAAACTGAAGTTGGCTAGGCTTAAAATGGTTTGCAAGGGCAGCTAGACTAGTACTTACATATGAACCTATATATATATACATATATATATATATATATATATATATATATATACATACATATGTACACATATCCATACATATACACACATATACATTGTGTGTGTGTGTGTGTGTGTGTGTGTGTGTGTGTGTGTGTGTGTGTGTGTGTGTGTGTGTGTGTGTATAATACCTATTTAGATATCTATATAGATCTATATCTATATAAATAAGTAGAAAGGTGTCCAGGGAATTAAATAGTGTGGGAAGAAATAGCCAGGGAATTGTTATGGCTTGGCTTGTATAGGCCCTAGGGCTGACAGCCTAGTACCAACCTATGAACCTATGAATTATGCATATATATATATATATATATATATATATATATATATATATATATATATATATAGATATATATATAGATCTACTTCACTTGACCTAAAACTCATTTGACTGATGTTCGTTTGACTGACACCCAAATGACCTAACTTTCAAACTACTGACAACTCATTTGACTGACTCTAAAATTTAGATCAGGACCCTCTTGGAGAATGTCCATGTCACTAAGAGAATTGATGACAGTGCCTAGCTTGCAGTGGTCTGAAAACTTGGTCAGCCATAGCCCACTGGTTTTGGCCTGCACCTTAGAAAAGTATATTCCAAATAACAGAGGCCCCAAGGCCGAACTCTGGGGTATGCCACTCGATGCGGGTCTACTGCTTGAGGTGGCTTCTTCTATTTTGACCAGATCGGTTCTATCAGTGAACCATTTTAGATCCGTTTGAGATCGATTTTTGGATTACCTAAGCAGCGTGGTATGTGGGTAAAGGGACAGCCTTTATTGTACCGGAGCAACGTTGTGAAGTATTGGACTTTTTTTGTTGCAACCTTTGGGTTGTGTGGTTATCAGTCGGCAATTATTGGTGTTCCGGATACGAGGAGTCAAACCCAGCATATGGATAACAGTACCATGTTGAACAAATTGTTAAGGGTTATTCAAACCCATTCGCAAACGGATATTCCTTTAACAGGTTCTTCCAACTAAATACCTTGTGCACAAAGCAGCCCGAAGGAGATCAGGGTGGCCTGGATGACGTCAGAAGCTCGCGACACATCGGCGGGAGGTAGAGAGGTTATGGTGGACAATGGTTGTAGAAGGAGAAACGATGGACGGAATCCTTCCACTTTCCACCCAAATGGAACTAATGACAAAACGGAACCACATGCCATGGACATTTATAAAGATATGGATTTTAGTACATGGTTAAACAAATCTTGTGCTTTTTCAAAAGAAAAGAAAAAGCGAAAGAACCAGCGAATAGCTTAACATACAAGGACAAATGTAAGATTTTTAAGAAATTATTATTAAAATTTAAATCACTCAGTGTAGAAAATTGGTACTTTGATAAATGTATAAAAGAAAAGGTAGTACCTAAAGGTTTCAGATCGAACAAGTTTCCGAACAATATGAGTGGTGACAAAATATTTTTTCAAAGTATTTGCGATATTCTGAATGAATGTGGGTTAGCGATGTTAAAATTAATGATGACACGCAACACTGATATAATGGAACAAACGAAAAATGAAATAGCTGTATGATGAAATTAATACAGACTTACTATTTCGAGTAGATGAGTATAAACATGTGTATTTTAGAGTACTGTATGACATTGATTCTGCCACCAATATGAATATCAATAGGAAATTAAAGAAGCTTGAAAGGGATCTTGGTGATTACGAGAAAGGATGTGCATATGTTGGTGAAAGTATAGTTAAGAACCACGGGAGGGGGAAGGGTTCGTACACATTTTATAGGGAAGGATATAATAGGAACAACAGTTATAGAGGGGCAGGAAGGGATAGGAATTGGGAGCCAAGACACTGGAAGCAGGGGCAATTGGATCCCAACCAACTAGAATACCATAGATATGTACAGGAACAACACCCTGACATAAGGGAAGATGAAAATAATGTTAGAACCAATGCCCCTTTAGGGATGGACGAACCCAGGAGTTCAGAGAGGCTGTGGAACCGGATCCAACAAACATATGCGCAGGTTATGCACACAGGGAGGGTATACAGATAGGGGATTAAGAAATGGTTTTGTGTCAAGACACAATAGGTGATTGTAGTACTGAACCAACAATAGTTGTACAGGAACAGGTGGATGTCATTATCCATACTTTCAACAATTTTAATATATTCAATTACACTGACATTTTGATTAACCAAGATTTTTTTAGCTTGTTCATGAAAGGGTTTACTTTCGTACCTGTTAACAAACCTAGAGTCGAAAACATAATACTGGATATTAAGTTGTTTACACGAAAATTAAATTTTAGACATATATACAAGGACAGAGCAGTCCAAGATAGGGAAAACCTTTTAACTAGACATAGTATATACAATCCTCCATTACAACATGAAATCTTGAATTTTGAAAAATGTGTAATTAACAGGATACGAAACGGATATAAGAACAACAACAAAATTAGAAGTAATTTGACAAAGGCTGAAGAAAAAATATTAAAATATTTGAGTAATAATGACAAAATTCGTGTAATGAAACCTGATAAAGGGGGAGGGGTGGTTATTATGGATAGATGGGATTACATCAAGAAGATGAAGGATATTTTGGACAAAGAAGAACAGTATGGTTTAGTAACGAAAAATGAGATCAATATATCGTACAGGAAGATAGATCTCATTTTGGAAGACAATTTGTTCACAGGAATGATTGATATGGAATTATACAAGTTCTTAAAAGTACCAAAACCTGTTATACCGGGTATATTTGGTATACCTAAAATACACAAATCCCTATATAATCCACCCATGCGACCTATAGTGTCATCTCAGGGATCTAAAACCCAGCCTTTGGCCATTTATGTGGACACTATGTTAAAAGAATTTAATACAAAATATGATCATATTCTGGTAGATTCATGGGACTTTCTGAAGAAAATTGGTGTGAGTACTTACTCAAATAATATGTTGTTCATCACTATCGATGTCAAATAATTGCTTTCGGTTATACCTCAAGCCATTGGCTTGGAATGGTTTGAAAAAACCCTTATTGAATTGAAACTGTTGACAGCAGCTGAGTTCAGAATTGTTTTGGAATGTATGGAATTGATATTAAAATACAACTATGTTTATTTTGAGGGGGATTATTATCACCAGAAAGAGGGAGTTGCCATGGGCTCTGCTTGTGCCCCTATGTATGCTAACATTATTATGTTATTTTGGGAAAAGAAATATGTGTTCAATTCTGTATACAATCAATATATTACTAATTATTTTCATTTCCTGGACGACATTTTTGTTTTATGGCCTGGATCCTATGACCACATTCAAGATTTTATACAGTATATAAACCAGACGACTACCTTTTTGCATTTTACACATCAAATAGGTACTGAAGAAATACATTTCATAGATATAAAATTAAGTAAGGATAACCAGAACAAATGCTACAGGTCTAATATATTTAGAAAAGAACATCATTCTAATGCCTATTTACATTTTGACAGTGACCATCCTTATCAACTTAAGAAGAACATTGTAAAAGGACAAATGATTAGGATGGCCAGGATGATCTCTGATGATGCAGAATTTCTAAATGAAATTAATAATGTAGAAAAAATGTTCTGCGAAAGAGGCTACCCTATGGATTTTATTAGCCCTATTAAAGAATATGTAATTTCAGAAAGAGGTAATAAATATAACCCTCTGTTAATAAATGATGGGTGTTTGGAGATTACAGTTAGGAATAATAGTAAGAACAGTTTCAATACTCAGAATTTATTTGTAGCAAGTTCTACACCCTATTTGACGATTACATACCATCAAGGTGTAAAATGGTTGAAAAAAAGCATTAATGATACTTGGGAAATGTTCAGGAATATGGCAACGAAAACTGATGTATTGCAATGTGACATCAAATACAGTTTTAGAAGGAACAAGAATATTAAGAACATTATTGAACAGAGAACAATTACAGCTAGTGGGGCCAACAAGAGGCATGGCACTTTTAAATGTGGTAGGTGTGCACAATGTTCATATATTGCCGGATTGAAAGAAGTTAGAATACCAAGTCTGGACTTAACTTTAAAAGCCAAAAGATATAATAGTTGCTACTCAAAAGGAGTAGTATATTTGGTGTTTTGTAAGGCATGCTGGAGCTATTATATAGGCAAAACTGAACGCCACCTTAGGAATAGAATATATGAGCATACCAGGGATATCAACAAACATAATGATAATAATGCATTATATAGGCATGCATTGGTATGCAAACAGGCCGATTTTAAATTTTGGGTGTTAGAGGAAATTGAACCCATGGATAGAGGAGGCGACTGGGAGACAAAGTTAGAGTATAGGGAAATGATCTGGCAGCTGAGATTAGACGCATGTAGTGGAAAAGGATTAAATGATCACATCTCTATAACTCCAGCATTAAAATCATTGGCAGCGGACCCAAATAAAAGGTAGAATGAACAACAATAAAGAGAAGCCTGAATAACAAGTATCAGTTGAACAAAATTAGTTATATTTTTAAAGTTTTTAATAATGTTTTTAATACTTCAATATATTCAATATATATATTTTTAATACACATATATATATTTTAATTTCAACACTAATAATTTTATTAATTTTTAATAATTAATAAATTTAACAATTTTTCAATAGTAATATTTATTGAACAATTTAATAATATTTATTAATATTTGTTTGTTATAAATTCAACAACTCCAATATTTGTTTTCTTATGAATTTAACAAGATAGGGTTTCTGTTATTGTGTTCACTCTTACTCAATTTGCATAGTTATTAGTATTTTATACATATTCATACATTTCCTTATTATAACTATATATATTTATATACATATTTTTTATATGTTTTATATATATGTATTTTATAGTTCATATATTGTAATATACATGCAATCATATTTTATCCTATTTTCTACATACACATATATTGGGACATACACATACATACATATACATATTTTATACACAGTTATTTAATAATATGTTTATTTACTTATTTATTCACCTATTAATTTTTTGGATAGGGATGTTTTTAGTAAACACAATAAAACAATATATATATATATTTTTTCATATTAACATCAATTGTGATTTTAGGGTTTTTAATAACAATAACAATATGCACTTATTTATATTTGTTCCTTTGGTGTTATAACATTATATTATTTTTTTTTGTTTGTTTTTTGTGTCTCTAATAGGTAGTACTGTTTAACATCTTTTACTACACACAATGTTTTTTTGCAGTGTTGCATAGATTTTTTATTGAAGCTAGCCCTTTTAATTATAATTATATGTAATTAATTATGTAATTAAAAGAAATTGCTCAATTCTCAACCAATGGGTTGATAATACTGTGATATATAATACATGGTTTGTCAATGGTAACTGGATTCTGAGGAAGTCTCCGGTGCAGGAGATGAAAGCTCTAAATCAGTTACTTTTCTTTTCATGTATTTAAAGTATTTTATTTCATGTATCTTACATTTTGTTTGCAATAAATTTTTCAAAATATCCGTTTGAGATCGATTTTTGGATTACCTAAGCAGTGTGGTACATGGGTAAAGGGACAGCCTTTATTGTACCGGAGCGATGTTGTGAAGTATTGGACTTTGTTTTTGTTGCAATCTTTGGGTTGCATGGTTATCCCTGTATGCAACTTAAATAGCAAGGGATGGTTAAGGATAATCTAATCTAACATCAAATGGGATAGGTTAATTCAAGCACTAAAACTGAAGTTGGCTAGGCTTAAAATGGTTTGCAAGGGCAGCTAGACTAGTACTTACCTATGAACCTATATATATATATATATATATATATATATATATATACATATGTACACATATCCATTCATATACACACATATACATTTTGTGTGTGTGTGTGTGTGTGTGTGTGTGTGTGTGTGTGTGTGTGTGTGTGTGTGTGTAAAATACCTATTTAGATATCCATATAGATCTATATCTATATAAATAAGTAGGAAGGTGTCCAGGGAATTAAATAGTGTGGGAAGAAATAGCCAGGGAATTGTTATGGCTAGGCTTGTATAGGCCCTAGGGCTGACAGCCTAGTACCAACCTATGAACCTATGAATTATGACCTAAAACTCATTTGACTGATGCTCATTTGACTGACACCCAAATTACCTAACTTTCAAATTACTGACAACTCATTTGACTGACTCTAAAATTTAGATCAGGACCCTCTTGGAGAATGTCCATGTCACTAAGAGAATTGATGACAGTGCCTAGCTTGCAGTGGTCTGAAAACTTGGTCAGCCATAGCCCACTGGTTTTGGCCTGCACCTTGGAAAAGTATATTCCAAATAACAGAGGCCCCAAGACCGAACTCTGGGGTACGCCACTCGATGCGGGTCTACTGCTTCAGGTGGCTTCTTCTATTTTGACCAGATTGGTTCTATCAGTGAGCCAGTTAGCTACCCTTCTGTTAACATAAAGATTTATGCCTAGCCGAGAGAATTTATCTATTATGCCTGAGTGGGGAATAATGTCGAAGGCTTTGGCCAGGTCAAGGTAGACAGTGTGCAGTGCTTACCCCTCATCTATGGCTCTGGTGACTTTCCCAAAAATGTCAACCAAATTTAACAGACATGACCTCCCCTTGATAAAGCCAAGCTGTGTGGGATCAAGTGTTTGGAATTTGCCAATGTCCTTGTTAATGAGGTCCATGATAATCCATTCCTTGGCCTTGCAGATAAGGCCAGTTGGCTGATGGGTCTATAATTTCCTGGATCGGTGGATGCTCCACCTTTGTGTAAAGGGATGACAGTGGCTGCCCTCCACTCAGCTGGGACAAAGCCAATACTCAGGCTTTGGCTGAATTGGTGCTGCAAGTTCCTGACTGAGTTCATGTAGGATGCAGCCTGGGATGTTATTGGGTCCCATGGAGGCTGTATGTTTTTGCCTTTGAGAGAGCAGTGATGACCTGATCCCTAGATATAAGGGGAAAGGGATAGGTACTGAGAATGTCCTGATTTACTGATGGAGGGGACAGAGGGGTGAAACATTCGCTGAATCTGTCAGCCAACAAGTTTGCTCTATCTACAGCAGTTGTATATGTGGTGTCCTTGACCACCAGTTCTGAACAGATCTGGGTGCTACCTTTGAGATTATGGACATATGTGAAGAAGGCCTTATGATTGTCTCTAGTAGATGTGGCCAATTTGCACTCAAAGTTTGCTTTAACAGATTTCACTAGTGCTCTAATTTGTTTGTTTCGGCTAAGGAGAGATTGCTTCCAATTACGCACCTACTCCTTCTTGGTCCTAGACAGCAATTTTTTTCTTTTGTTATAGAGTTTATTTATTGCAAATGTCCACCAGACAGGTTTTTTTATTTATTTATTTGCAGTTGGTTTACCAGGATAGTCCATTGGGCCAAAATGAACCCATTTTCAATGGAGTCCTGGGGAGAAAAGCTCCATAACAATCTAAATACAGTAGGTTATTAATGATAGTTATACAATGCAAAAAGTTCAAGCAAATAATCACAAAAAAGTTCAGCATACATTAGAAATTCTGCATACTTATGATGGATCATATAGATGATACAGTCTAACAAAGTAACATTACAAAGTAATACTGGAAGTAAATTCATATTATGATGCATAAACTTAAGAAGTGCAGTCTGGTACATTATATCAGACTAGTACATTTTTGAAAATTACATAGGAAACAGAGTGTGAGTGTTAGGGAAAAAAGAAAGAATTACTGGAGAAGCAGGGGAAGGATGGAAGATGAGGTAGCCAGAGTTAATTATGTGGGGTGGGAGCATGAGCATTCCCACTGGGATGCTAGGTGCAAATGGAAGGTGGAAGGGAGTTCCAGAGGCATGCTGGGCCGTAGGATAGTAGGTTTTTTCCAGGGGGATGAATTGGTTTATGCACTTCTAATAGATTTTGATTATGAGATCTTAATACTCTATTTGGCAGATGCATTTTAAAGGCAGAAGAAAGTAAAGGACAAAGGGAGGGGTTGAGAATGAGTTTGTGGGTGAGAGTTAATTGTGTGTAGGTTAGATGATTAGGTAGCTCTAGCCATTTTAGTTTTTGGAGAGAGAGACAGTGGTGGGTTGATGACCTATGGCTAGTAGTGAACTTGGCAATTTTGTTGTAGCAGGAGGAGAGTTGTTTTTTTACAGAGGACTGTAGATTAGTTAGGAGTGGAGCTCCATAGAGAAGGGAGGGGATGAGAAAGGAAGTAGAGAGAGTGATTTTAGTTGCAGGTGTAAGGTAATGATTTTGTCGGTAGAGCATACCTAGTTTTTGGTGGGTTTTTTTGATATTTAGTTGTATGTGGGAGTTGAATTTTAGTTGGTTATCAATTTGGACCCCAAGTAACTTGGTATCTGTCACCAGTTCCAGATGTGTGTTATTTTGACTCATAATTGAGAATGTATTCATATTGAAAGGAGTGGCTTTAGTGGGGGTAAATACCATTAATTTGGTTTTAGAAGCATTGAGAGCTAGGTGATTATCTTTCATCCATTGCTCAGTGGTTGAAAAGGCATCTTGTGTAAGTTTTAGAAGTGTGGGAATGGATGAGGCAGAGCAGATAATAGTTGAATCATCTGCATACTGGATGATATTTGAGAATGGGATAGATTTGTGGAAATCATTTATAAATATATTGAAGAGAAGGGGACCCAGTATGGAGCCTTGTGGAACTCTGGTAGGGGTATTAAGAAATGAGGAGGTGGCTTTCTTCCATTTTACTGCTTGATATCTATTGGATAAGTAGCTGGAGAACCAAGTCAAAGAGGAAGGACCTAGGTTAAGTTCAGAAAGTTTAGTTAAAAGCAGGCTATGTGAGATGGTGTCAAATGCCTTGGAGAGGTCAAGAAGTAGGGTAGATACAATTTGGCCAGAGTCACGGGCTTTGTTTACAGTTTCAAGGAAGGAGAGGAGGGCTGTCATGGTGCTATGATGTGGTCTGAATCCATGTTGTGAGTGAGTTAGGAGGTTATTATCTAAGAGATGTGGTATGAGTGGAAGTTGGACACACTTTTCTAAGAGTTTAAAAATGGGAGACAGGATAGCGATTGGGCGGAAATTGGTTACATTGTTATTGTTGCCACCTTTATGTAAGGGTATGATAAAGGCCTGTTTCCAGATTTGAGGAACTATACATTCTTGTATAGAGCGATTAATTAAAATGCTAATGGAGTAGGCAATTGCATCAGCAGCTATACTGAGAAAGTAAGAAGGGATGTTATCAGGAGCGTTTGTACATGGCTTTAGTTTCCTAAGGAGTTTCTTTATAGTAGAAGTGGGAATTGGTTTTAGTGAGAATAGAGGAGAGTGGGAAAAGTGGGTGTTAGTGGGTAGTGAAGATGATGAGAAATTTTGAGATGGAGAAGAGGTAGATAGTATAGAGTTAGTTGATGGGAATGAGGGACATGTAGTAGTGCAGGGTAGAGTGTTGCTAGTGGAGAGTGGGGGTATGTTGGAGAATGTGGTGGTGGTAGAGAATGAAGAGGTTAATTTAGAAATAGATTCAATGAAAAAAAGAGTTAAATTGGGTAGCTAAATCTGAATCTGGAATATTTGGGTCTGGGGAAGGGGTATCTGATTTGCTGGGGTTAAGAAGGGTAGAAATACCTTTCCAGAATTTCTGAGGATTTGTTTTATTATTGTTTTGGAGTGTCAAAAAGTAGTTTTGACGATCAGAGATGATGAGTTTTTTAACTTTATTTTGAAGTGTTTTATATTCGTTATGAAGTAATGGGGTTCTGTTTTTCTGGTAGTGTGCCCAGACTTTATCTCTGTGCCGCATAGATGCTAGTGTGTTTTTGGTCAGCCATGCCGTGGAATTAATCTTTATTTGCTTTGTCCTTAAGGGAGCATGGGAGTCAAGTATTTTTAAGAATGTTGAGTTAAAGTGGTGAACTGCGTTATCTAGAGATGATGTTTTTAGGCAATTCCAGTTTATTGATTTAAGGGAGTTTGAAAAGGTTGTTGGGTTAAAGTTTTTTTGGTTATGGGTAGTAATGTAATTATGGGTGCAATGTAGGTTTGAGGGGAGACGGTCAGTAAAGATGGGTAAGTGGTCACTGAGGGAATGTGGAAGAGTGCCACTATCAGAGAAATAGTGGGGATGGGAGACTAGAATCCAATCTAGAATACTACCAGTGGAAAGATTTTTTGAGGGGCGTGTTATGGAGTTTATTAGTTGAGAAAAATTGTAGAGGTTGATGTTGAGAGAGTTTGTTGGAGACTGAATGGTGGCCCAGTTAATATTCATGTCTCCTAAGATAATAGTTTTGTTGCTAATGTTGTTGGAGAGCCAGGAGAGGATGTCTTCAAGTGTAGAAATATTGTCTCCTGGGGGGATGTAGAGGGAAGCTAGACAAATGCATTTGTGTTTGTTAACTTGAAGTAAAGTTAGGAGAAGTTCAGCATTATTAAAGTGCGGAATAGGTTTGGTGTAGGGAGTGACTAACAGGGAGGATGAGTAAATGAGAGCTACTCCTCCACCTTTTTTATGGGCTCTGTCTTTTCTGATAATAGAATAGTTAGGTGGAATTATTTCAGAGTCTTTTATATGAGGTTTTAACCATGTTTCAGAAACGGATAGAATGTCAGGTTTGTTTGTTTTTTACTCTTCCTTGCAGAGGATGATTTAGTCCTATCAGGTATTCCTGATTCCATTAATCAATATAAATGTTCGTATAGTATTTTGGTATAGTTTTGGATACTGGTGCCAGTTTCTAGAGGGGGGGGGGTGCTGTGAAGCTGTTTATACCATCCCGCAAGAGGCTGTAATCAGCTTTTGAGAAATTTTTTTGTTTGACTCTAGCTAGGGGGGGGGGGGGTCAGGGGAGTTGGCGATTTTGAACATGACCACTTTATGGTTGGAGAGAATGATATTGCAGGGATGCTGCAGTGGTTACTCATGTTGGTTAATACCAAGTCCAAGATGTTATCACCTCTTGTGGGAGTATCGACTAGCTGTTCCAAAGCATTTGCATTGACAAAATTGAGGAATCTCTGGGCATTTGTGTTCTGGCATGAGTAGTTCTTCCAGTCTATGTTTGGGTAGTTAAAGTCACCCAGGATTTAAATATAATTGCTAAGCCACACCAGGGAACTGTGAGACACAAGGTCAATAAAACAAGTATTTCAAAAAATTGTCAATGGTTTTTAATGCTTTTGTTCATTTTATTACAGAACTTCATCAGTTAGTTATTATAGGAATAACGGATAACATGGGTGTAGTATATTGAAGATTTACCCATGGTTGGTGTGTTTTAATCATGAGTGATTAAACGAAGACAGCCATGGGTAAATTAAGCAATAACCCATGCCTGGGTGTGAGTAATGCTGGATTTACCCACGGTCGGTGTGATTTGATCATGAGGGCGAAGCCCAAGTGTCCAAACAAAGACAACCGTGGGTAAATCCAGCATTACCCACACCCAGAAGTGGGTTATTGCTATTATACAATGACATTATTTAAGAAAAAAATACTTACTTTTCTTAAATAATGGCATTGTATAATGCCTCCTTGCTGCCCTTCCGCAGCTGTCCAGTAGTCTGCGGCAGTTCTGATGTACTGCGCATGTGTATGGTTACGCAATACATCAGAACTGTCTGTGTGGAAACAACAGAGAAAGGAAGATCTCTGTTGCTTTTAAAAACTTCTCTTGCTATGTTAAAAGAGTTTAACATAGTGAGATAGCTTTAAAAAAAAAGCAACGGAGATTTTCCTTTCTCCGTTGCTTTTTTTAAAGCTGTTTCACTGTTTTAAATGAGTTTAACTTAGCGAGACAGCTTTAAAAAAATCAACAGAGAAAGGAAGATCTCCTTTGCTTTTTTTTAAGATATCTTGCTATGTTAAACTCATTTAACATAGATAGATAACAGCAACGGAGCTCTTCCGTTCTCTGTTGCTGTCCAAAAAAAAAAAGACTTATACTAAAGGAAAAAGTCCAGGCGACCGGACCTTTTTCCATTAGTATAAGTCTTTGATTTACAATGTGCATGCTGACCAATCAGCATGCACGTTTTGGATTATTAACGGGGGGGGGGTCATTGTATAGTCTTCAATATATCACACCATGGAGTTGGTTATTGCTATTATACAATGACATTATTTAAGAATAAAAATAATTACTTTTCTTAAATAATGTCATCGTATGACAGATCCCAGTGCTTTTTTTGTTGTACTGCGCATGTGCATGGGACTTTCATTCCCATGCTTATGAAGTACATCAGTGTTGTGTTGCAGCTGCTATGCATAGGAAGTAACGGAGAAAGGTAGACCTCTGTTGCCTTTTTTTTTTTTTTTTTAATTAAAAAAAGATACCAGGACACTGAAGGTACGAGAAAGTGGGAGAAAGATGGGGCATAGGAAATAAAATGATAATCAGGTACATTTCTCTAGTTTTTCATAATTTACCTGATTATTCTTTTATTTTTTAAGACAGCACACACAAGGATTCATTAAGAATCCTTTTATATGCTGTCTTATTTAATAGATATGAACTACCTTCCTACTCGTAGTCGTCTTTTCTGGAACTACCTGCTGTTCAGTGGAATTCTTTTATTTTTGTTTGTCCCATCTCATTAGTTGGTTTCAAGTGTCTGGATTTGTAATTTTATTGTATTTTTTTTTAGTGAAAGTTTAATGGCATATATTAATGGAAAAAAGTCCAGGCGAACAGACCTTTTTCCACTGGTATATGCTCGGATTTACAACAGGCATGTAGATTGGGCTGACCAATCAGCATGCTACTTTTGGAATATTAATAGACGGTCATTGTATAACATTGTTTATGCTGTCCAGAAAAGATTTATAGTTGGTGTGCATATATTATGTATACACACACACACACACACACACACACACACACACACACACACACACACACACACACTTTTGAATCCAAAAATAATGCTACCAGAAGAACACAGGACAAGAATGATAAGGACCACATGAGCAAACATCAAATCTCCCACCCTGCACGAACAAATGTACAATTGCTAACATGAGTCCAGAAGGAGGAAGGTAGGTCTGGGTGTTGGCTAATGTGGTCCTTGTCATTCTTGAATTGGTGTCTTGCCACCTTCTGGTTACATTATTTTCAAATTAAAAATTCATCAGATTGCAAATCTGATAGTAAACCTTGCATATTATGTATATGTATATGTATGCATACATGCGTTTTCCAATACTGGCTTTCTTCTTCTTCCGGCTTTTCCCAGTTAGGGATCACCACAGTGGATCACCTGTCTGCTCATGATTGGTAGAGGAGTTTTACGGTGTTGAATTGCCAGCCCGGCGCCCAGCCTTCCACAGAAGGCACACACACACATGCACTCATGCCTAGGGCTAATTTAGAGTGTCCAATCCACCTACAGCATGTCTTTGGGATGAAACCAGAGACTCAGAGGACACCCACGTGACCACAGAGAGGACATGCAGACTCCACACAGAAGTCACCACAGCCAAGGATCGAACCAGATAACCTCTTGTGAGGTGGCAACGCTAACCGCCACACCACCACATCTGCCCATATTTTCTGATACTGGCTTTATTCTATTCAACTAATGGCCAGAAGACCAAGACTGTATCCTTGATGCTAGTCCATTGCAGTTAAAGTACATTGTTACTCCCACATCATGTGCACACCTACAAGCAGTTAAAAGGACTCCAATTCAACCATGCCTTTGGGATAGAAAAGGAAACCAGATGAGCCAGTGGAAAGTTATACAAATACATAAAAAACATGCAGATTATTATCAGAACTTACCCCATCCAGGAGTCAAACAGGCCAAGTGATAACAGTGAAACAATAACTATAACCACTGCACCTCTGATGTTCCATTATTAAAGATGACTGTTGTCACACTTCTTGGACATGACAAGTATCTGTATTCCCCAACCATAATGTTTAGAACTGTAGTAATTATAATGAAAACAATGATTTGATTGTTATCTTCTGTGTTGTGACTGCTGAAATGTTTATTTGTTCATTCATTTATTTGCTTATTTATTTTTTATCCTGGCCTTCTGAAATATTAGGGTGGGAGGAGGGATATTTCTGTGTGATCAAGCAGCATGTAAAGTGTACCTTGAGTGATTAGCCCATGAAACCGCAGAAAAAATAGAAAATCAGTAAGTGCAGCTTGATGCAGTCATGCAAGTGAATATTACACTGTTAGAAATGCAGAGGAGTGAAGCACACCAAATTCATAGTTACAAGTTTCACAAACATCAGTAGATGAGTGCCATTGAAACAGAGGATGTAAGCACATGCATAGATGTGAATGATGTGTGAAATACAATGCTGGAACAACGATGAGGGAATTGCTAACCATTTGTTGCACCCACTGATCATCAGGGATAATACTGGAAATGCAGAATTATTGAAAATCTCCAAAAATGATTTTTATTTGCACAAAAAGTGAACCACTAGAAAATATATATGCAGGAATGTTGTAGCTAACAAAGGTGTGTCTGTATATAGAGAAGACTGATAAAGTGACTGCAACTCAGCAAGAACAAACTGTTCCAAGAATACATCAACAATAGCTACAGGTGAGTCTTTAAATGAAGCACAAAGATGTCACCAGACCAGTATCATAGCATCATAGTACGAGACTGTGTGCCACTACCATCACCTTTTGTCCAGTGTCCTCTTCATCTTCAGCAGCCACAACCCACTGCCCCATTGCAATTAACCAGGTAGTCCACATCAGATACTTAACATGATATGTATGCTGGCATTATTGTGCAGTAACAGAAATCTGTTGTGGGTACAGCTGGGTCATTACACACATCTATTAATGATGCCATTGCATTGTATATTCATCAATTTATATTTATATGTAGTAGGTGAGTGAGGACCTCTGGTGGCCTTTTATGTAATTTATTACTTTATCTGTTTTGCTGGATTCCACCTTTGCACTGTATCCTTCACTTATATACACATATAAATAGCTGAATATGGCTTTTTGGTCTAACATTTATATATCAGTGTGTGCAGGCAACTGGGGGTTATGGTTGATTTGTCAAAGAAATAGCAGGCTTTTTGTGTCCTCATTGCTGCTTGCAGGGAGGTCTCATGTGAATGTGTTGGGGTCTGCCACTATATAAGTGTGTAATGATGCTGTTTCTGCAGCACTATAATAACATAGCCAATAACCCATTCTGATGTTCTCTTGCTCTTTGGTGATGTTTCCATCTAGGTGACTCCAGATGTTTTTGTCATTTTCTGTTTTTAACTGTTTGAGCATCATCTAGCAGAAATGTAGCATAACAGTAAATCCATAGAAAGCAAATCCCTACTTGCTTACTTGTATCCGAGTATTATTTATTTAAATTACCAACTCAAAACTTAATAAACTTTGTCATCAGGGTTAAATGTGTTGCCTGATGTTTCTGAATATTGGGTATAGCCTATGAATACATTGTGGGTATAGAACAAAGACATAATTTGCAAATGCACACAACTGGCTGCACTGTATTACAAAGTCATAGGTGCATAAAAGCAATTGTTTATGCAAGGCAAGCCCTTGCAAGAGATATGCCACTTGTTAAATTATACACCCAACAGAGAAAAGGAAAGCATTTGATCTTTGGCAAAACATGTACATTCCAGTTTCTCTGACTAAAGTTGTGACCGCGATAGGAGAAATGGCAGTTTCAAAATACATTCCTTCAAAATACAAAATTCAGCCATATGTGTTTCAGAAAATTCTGCATAAACTCAAAATAATTACCATTAAATATATTAGGTGTTTTTTACTGTTAAAGTACTGGTAGAAAGAATCTTAATACATTTTTCCAGTGTTTTACCTGAGTTGTACTCTGCTAATGATATATAAAAATATTTGATTTCAAGAGTATGTGTTCAGTGTTTACAAGTATGCACTGTTGAGTTGTATTAATATGTTAAAATAATTTTACAATAACTTAATTTTTATAATTAAGCATAGGATTTCTCTCTTTGATGTTCATGCTACAAATAAGGACTATGTGACCAGTAGTTTATGTATTCTTGAAACCTAGAGATATCGTATTGAAATGCAACATATTGGAGGGCAAAGAATAGTTAAATAAAACCACTTTTTAAAATTATTACAAAAACAAAAAACTCACCCTAGTAGAATTTTTGTTATTAATTTATACTGTACAAGTGTTTCAAAACAGTATAATTTATTCAGCGCTTAGAATAAGGTAGATTTATTTCTTCCTTCTGAAAAAGCTGTGCATCTGCTATTTTTTTATAATTGTTCTCATTATATGACATACCTGTTTAAATCAGGAAAGTCCTGCAATAAAAAAGAGGGATAACTGATAACCCCATTTATGTGTAACATGATTGTAGTCAACAGTGCTTAATGTATTTAATTAAAAAGGAAAGGTACGATAACTGTTTCATCTTTTTCAACAGAAATACTTTTATCTAAAACAACCCTTTCCTTTTCTTGCCAATGTCTATCTATATAACCTGCATTTTAAATAATAATCTATATTTTAAACATATAATTTTACTGTAACTTAGTAAAAAAATTAGGACATGCAACAATATCCCATGATAAAACTTAACAGTAGTTCATAAAATGCATATATTCTTATTAACAGAGTACTGAGCAATATTTCTTCTTAAGGTAATTAAAAGGTTACTTTGATATTTTGTAAAAGAAATCTATACAGCTAAATAAAAGTACTTTAGTATCCCTGAGATACAGAAATCTAGTCTGTACCCAAGTTTCTTTTGTCAACATGTCACTTCAGTGTATTATTATAGCTGGCAATATATTGCTTTCAACAAAGCCAGATCTGCAATCATGTGCCAAAAACAGATTTTTTGAAAACAACTGTGACAGTCTAAACTATATCACAAAAACTTCACAAAGTTTTCCAGGAAAAAAAAGATAAAAAAAAAAAAAACACAGAACAAATAAGCCCCCCCCCCCCCCCCCCCCGGAATGTAACTTTCTAAATTATTTCCCTTAACAATGTGGTCAAACTGTACATGATAAGAGATAAGGACTATATTTCTGTAAAAAGGAAATGATATTTACAACCACTACATAGGCATGATTTTCAGATGTACCGCAGTACTGAATATCTTAATCTTCCTCTAAAACCTGAAAATTCCTTTGGTTATTACCACTGAAAAATGTTAATTCACTTTTTTTTTCTTCCATTTAAATCATTTTACTAGATACTTGAAAAACAACTCCATTTAAGCAAACAAGCAAACAGATGTAATCCAAATATATTACTATCATCCAAAGTACATACAGCATCATTCTTTAAATACTTTTGAGAATGCTTAACTGTTTTCTTTCCTAGGTTTATAAACTGCTACAATCACACTATCTGCATAAACACACCTAACACAGTAATTATGGTGCTTAAATGTTGAAATATACAAATTTATTTTGGTTTTGTTGTTCCCCTTTAAGTATTTAACAAAGATTGCATGCTATCTTAGACCTTGACAGACATTACTTGAAAGGGTGGGGGTTGTGAGGGAGGGGTGGGTTGATCTAATCCTTCAGATCAGCAGACAGCGAGGAGCCAACAGGCCATTTCAGAGAGGAACCAAGTGAAGGGAAGGCAGCCGGGAGCGGCACACAAGTAGCTCCTCGGAGGATTTTATAGATTTTTTAAAGCTCTGCCTCTCAAGATCTAAAAAGCCATAGATAGACATCCATGTGATATGCCATCTTTCTCTCTCTATCACCCTGTTTCTGCCTTAAAGTGCCTGTCATGTCAGCTACAGGATGTCTCCCCTGGGAAGAAATGCAGTAAGACTAGAAACTACGACACTGCATTGTTACAGAACAGAAAACCTATGCCATTACAGTCTTGTGTGACACAGACTTTACATTTGACTAAACAATAATGCACCTAATTTATTTTTCTTCCTGTTTTTTTTTTCCTCAGCCATGAACTCTTCTATGAGGTATACTAGAAATTGAATGAATAAATTAATGTTCACTGCACATATGTGCTCTTTGTAAACTTTAAGAAACAGATTTCCCCCTCACCAGACAACCACTGCCAAATTTCTAGATCACAGCTCTTTTTGGCTTTGGCACAGAATCTAGGAAAAGCCATGCTTTTTCTGAACTCAAAGTGAGTCTGGAATAGAACCGCAGAAACACATGCTAGCACATAAGCAAGCTCGCTATCCTTCATGCTTTTTTGAATACATTTGCAGCGCTATACATGAATCTTAGCTTTGCCCAGGGAGTTAGCTATCTCCTTTACTTGCAGTGTGTGCCACAGTGCCAGTGTTCTGTAACAAACATCTCCAGACGTTTGTCACTATGTGTGATACACCTGCATGAAGTGCCTGTGTGCATAGCTACTGGAATTCAATTGTTCAGTTAGTTTGCTTTTAAATCACTACAGAATTTTGCCAGAAGGTCATTATGGTATGCCCATGAATTGTAAAGTAATCTGTCGATGTTGGTTTTATACAGGAGATATAATGCTGGCATTTAGTGGTAGTTTGCCTCATTGTTGTCAGCAACATATCTATCTGTCTCTCTCTCTCTCTATGTATGTATATATATATATATATATATATATATATATATATATAATATAGCTATCAATTTACACATCTCTCTCTCTTTCTCTCTGTATATATATATATATATATATATATATATATATATATATATATAGAAGCAGCTTATAACAAGTTGATTTTAAGTACATATTCACTTGGTGCAGTGCTGTCATGGTTTACAAATTTATGTCTCAACCTACCTTTCCAGTGCAGAGAAATAATTCATTATACTGAGTTCAAAGAGTATTAAAAGTCTCTACCCCCAGAGAGCTTTGAAAATGACCCCTTTTCTAAATGTCCCCTGGAGAGATACACAAATAAAAGGATATACACACAAATGAAAGAATCTGAAAGATAATTAATGCAAGAAGTAAAAAAATGGTTCTGCAAAATGCTGAAGAGCTCACCTTTAATTTCTTAGATATCAAAAGTTGGATGTGTGTTTCAGCCAGATAAAGAAATGTTTAGTGCTATAATTTTACACATTTAGTTTATGCAACTTAGCAATCATTTCTGAATGTTTATGTTAGAAATTTATGGAGCATCATTTACTAGCAAGGATAAGTGGAGTGGGACACATATGGAGATATCTCTGGGAAGCCGCTGATACTCTTCTTTTACTTGTCTTAGACATAGCTTTACTATGGTTTAAACATTAAATTCAGTGAAGACTGAATGTTTTCTACTCAAGAGCAACATTACTTTTTCTTCACTAATGTGATGGTCCAGAGATAAACTCTGTAGGTAGTGAGGTGTCCTCACAAAGGACGTATTCTCCCATGGTGGAAAAGTAGCGGCAATTATTTCTGAAGTCTACCTAGAAACACATCAGGGAAATGGTTGGGAGCCATAAATTCAGGAGCTTATTACCAGTGAATATGATGAGAATTTAAAGAGGTCTCTTACTAGATCTCAAACCATCAATATGTCTGAAGTTCTAGCTTAAAAGATAATATTTTCACTGTGGCCACAAAATAATTGCCCGGCCCTGTAGTGCAAATGATTAACATGGTACATTCCATATGTGCAGCACAAGACATTTATAAGTTCTAGTAAATTCAGACCATGACTGGTATACAATTGAGGTCATAAATGCTATACAAAACAAAGAGCAGCAAGTCCAAAATCATGTGCAGTAAATGCACATCCCTGTTAAGCTTCTTTTTTTCTTTGAATGCATTAAACTAAGAGGAATGCAATACAAGCTGTCTGGACTCCTAGGGTAAACAGGTTATCACTGTAAAACAATGTTTTACTGATTTTTTCAAGGTCATCAATATAAATTATATGATGAAATTACAAAAAATATAGGTAAAGTTTTTTTCCAGCAGATTTTGTGAACATTGATAAGAAATACATTATGAAGTTTACAAAATAATTTGTAATTATCAGAAAAGGATATGAAAATTAAAGGAACACTGCACTGATATAGCAGAACTCCAACTATTACTTTCAGAATGTGATTTTTTTTATTGTTATAGTTAATATAAAATCAATTATGGGTGGTATAGAGCTGCAGACTTTGTTTTATGAAATAAATTAATAAAACTAGTCAAGCATGGATAATTAAGGATAAGTTCACATAGAAGGGGTAAAATAGGCAAAGAAACAGTATGCCAAACTAAAATGCACAAAGCCTACCCAACAAATGTATATAAACCAAGCATGCCTTTCAAGTGTTCCTGAATTTTAAGGATGTCCCAGATTTTAATTGTTGTTCATTCCCTTCTAAAATGTAAAATTTTGTAACAGAACAGTGTTGACTCCAGGAAGGAAACAGTGATCAGGCAATACATGATCTCAGTAAGGTAGCAGTGACCAGGGATTTCAGTTAGATTTGTTATTCTTAAGAAAATGCAATTCTGGCTGCCCCAGATGCACTATGACCTGGCAAGTCAAGTGGCTGACAAAGTGGCAGGGAGAGATGGGCATGCCTGTCTTGGGGGACAGTGCTCTCTGGTGATCATCTCTTAGGAGAGGTGTGGTCCAAAGAAGGAGTTGCCACAGACACAACCAGCAAGCATGGGGTAGGGCAGGAAAAGAGAAAAGTGGGTAGAGCATATAAAATAAAAGGCCCCACTGGACGGAAGTACTAACAGCTGAGCCTCCAGGATGCCCTTGAGATACACAACTCACCCCAGCAACATTGGAGTGAGTCTGCGGGGGGGGGGGGTTGCAGACTCAGCGTGGACATAGGGCACTGGGGGCCAGCCAAGTATAAATGAGGTCCAGGGGACCAAAAAAATTAAAAAGGTAAAGAAACAGGAATTCTACCTTATCAGTACTTATATTTAAAAAGAGCCATTTATGGCTTCTGACCTTATTATTATTTGCTTTGTCCCTAGTTAGTATTGTAATAGTCCTAGTTACCACTGTAATAGGTTGAAAGCCATGATACAGAGGGGTCTCTAATGTACAGATTGTAAAGACAGTCATACATGGGCATCAAAGAAGAGCTGAATTATTTAAGTATACAATAAATAAGAAAAGAAGCAAAGGAGTAATACTGCTGATGTGAAAGAAGTGACATATCAATACAATAGTGCACAAAAAGGCAACAAGAAAATGTATAAGTCTACCCCACCATAATTCAAACAGAGATGCTAGTGTGGATGACAAATAAAAGGAAAGGAAAACAAGCAACATTACTTCCAGGTATATAAAAGAAAAGAAATATGTGCACATATTATAGGGCCCACCACAAATAATTTGCAGTAGGGGGCTTGGCTGGTGGTTTTGAACCATCGAACTGCTGGAAATGCCTTCATTAGTGGATATTCTGCTAACGCATCATTATTGTATCACTGATAAAACTGATTATTCAGTGGAGCAAGGAATCTACTTTGAAACATCATAAAGCAAAAAAGCACAAAAATAAAAAGCACTCAGTGTCAACAACAGCTAATTCGAACTTTTAAAAAATGCGTATGTGAATGGCTAAGCGTAAAACTCCAGTGAAACATTAAATATCACAAAAAATTTAACTATAAATAAGATCATCTCTGTTGAAAGAACATATCTCAGTCACCCATTTATTAACAATGTTTTCAGTTTCAAGAGTCTCTCTTGAGCTTTTCAAGTTAATCCACTTGATATCTTAGCAAATGAAAAAATATGCGTCATGCAGCAACATCGTGTTTATTTTTCAGTTGTACATCAATCCATCCATCCATCTATTTTCCAGTAACTCATTTTACCCTTTACAGGCTCTCAGGGATGAAGAGCCAATCCCAGCAGCCACTGAGTGCAACACATTGTAGCACATTCTAGACAGGGTGCCAGTCTATCACAAAATGCACACTCTCACTCATTCAGACACTACTTTCACACCTGTGGGCAGTTTGGAGAAGCCAGCTTATCTCTGCCTATCTTTGAGCAGTGGGAGGAAACTTGTGAAAATACACATGGATACATAGAGAACATGCAGACTTCACATAGAAGGCACACCAGTGGAAGAAGTGAAACAGAGAACCTTTTACTATGAGGCAGGACTACTGCTCTTTGGGAAATTTACAAGTTTGTGTGGAAGTAAAGTGTGCAATAACTTTCCACATTTACTGCATCATTTTTATGCATCTCAATCTATCTATTGATCTATCTATCTATCTATGTAACTCTCTCTCTCTCTTTCAGTCTCTCTCTCTGTATATCTATATATATCTATATATATATCTATATATATATATATATATATATATATATATATATATATATATAGATCTAGGACTGTTGAAAGTTCAACAGTCCGAATCCATTATCACAGAACACACTTTAGAGAAAGCGCTTTCACCGAAAAAGTGCTTTCACTAAAGTGTGTTGAACAAAAATAAAAAAAAAACCACTAAATTAACATTTTTGCAGGGGGGAAAGCGCCGCTGTGCCCCCCCACACCCCGTACTTTAATATTCTCACATCGAGATCGCACTACAGTGATGAAAAGGGAATTTTCCCTTATCTGCACCGTAGTACAACCTCCACAACAGGCATACTTACGCGAAAGTGCTTCTTTGGTGAAAAGCACTTTCAAGTAAGTATGCCCGACCGTTAGTGATTCGGTGATGTTGTCATTTGGGGATCAGTACAGATCCTATATATATATATATATATAAATATATATATATATATATATATATATATATATATATATATATATATACATATATATATATATATATATATATATGGGTCTACCTAATTATATCGAAATAGCATATTGTCGAATCTCATTTTATTGAGACCATTTCAATGAAACCTCATAATATCGAAACCCAATTTAATCAACTCCTGTTTCACTGAAAGTAATCTCCAAAATCACCAAATCATCTCATAGGTATTTATTCACAAATTCAATGTAGGTAACTTACACAAAAGGAGGCAGTACATTCCATCACTGGAAAAGAAACCAAACTGAGAAATACAGGAAATTCCCACAAACCATTCTGACAATAAAGAGGTACGATGCAAAAAATGTAACAAGTTTCACATTTTAAGCAGACCCCTGCAAAAGTACTTACCATCGGTTTAGTCTGCTCCAGAATAATCCCATGAGAATGTGCAGAATTTGTCGATATTTCTGAATTCAGTATTATGATCTCGATCTACTGGCTGTCGATGAACTGACTGTTTGACTTGGTGCCTGACACCAATATATATATATATATATATATATATATATATATATATATATATATATTTAAAGATACATAGATATAGTTTCAGAAAAAAAAAGGTCATCTCCCACTCAAGGACTACAAAATGCAACAAAAATATTGCTAGATCTAAAAGCAACATACACAGAGTACTTCATCCCTGATTGCAATCAGGGTTGAAGTATTCCGTGTGTGCTGCTTTTAGATCTAGCAATACCTTTTTTTCTGAAACTTTTCTTTTGGTTCTCAGCTTTAAGTTGTGGGGGCACCAAGTCAGGAAATGGCAAAAGACACCAGAATAGTTAGCTACTGTTCTGACTGAAATGCAACATTTGCCCCGTAACTGGTCTTGATAAACAATTTTTATATATCTTTATCTAGATATAAATATAGATATATAAAATATAACTATCTCTCTCTCTCTCTCTCTCTCAATATTTATATATATATATATATATATACAAGACACCTAGCAGTCAATAGATGAGAGTGAACACACACACACACATTCGGACCCTGCAGGGTTATGGGAATAGGATCCTTGGCTGTGACCCCTCTCTCTTTCCTTACTTTATCACCTTATAGATGAGACAATGCATACAGTGAATATGCCAATAAGAAGAACAAATTCTACATGGTCATGAATCAAAACGTAAATGAAAACGAGCAAACCAGCATTTAGAATCATCTTCATCGTCATCACCATCAACAACAACCCCCTTTTTCCCATTGTTCTGCATGGGGTCTTGGTTTCATATCAGCTGTCACCACAACTGTCAAGTGAGTGCCACTGCCCTGCCTTCTGTGACAGTCATACCTAATTGTAACAGGTCTTTTTTGATCCAGTCGATCCAAGTCTTAGCTTTTCATCCTTCTTTGTTCTTCCCTTCTTCCTGTATCTCCCAAATATCCTATACAAAATTGTCTTCTCTTTTCAGCACATATGATTGCAACACCATCATTTGTTCTCCTTGACCTTTTCTATATTTGGGGCTATGTTCCTTTGACTTTTGATTCCTAGGACATGGCTGACACAACAGTTAAGGTCTTTTTTCCTCACAGATATAAGGTAAAAGATTCAGTCCTGATTCCAATTACTGTCTGTGTGGAGATGTATGTTCTCCCTGTGTAAAAATGGACTGTAGGTGATTTGATCATGTTGAATTATATTTTTACCCCACTTGGCATGCACAGACTTTTTACTCACAGCCACACTGAATACATCTGTTACAAAGTCACCTTAACAGAAGGAAATATGTATATACAATAGATGTTTATGCATGTGTACATATTTTTAGTACTATTATAACTTTCAACATCCATCTACATTTACATATTTTTATTTATTTATTTATTTATTTTTTGCTAGTGTAAGCCACCTACAAGGCTCTATCCATACACACTGCATCCAGTAATCGGTCCTTTAAATCTAGAAGCATGTCTTGCTTCAGTAAAATAAAACCCTAGGACCTCTCATGAAAAGATGAACACCCATTGAATGGCAGAGTTGTAAACTATTTTTTTTTTGGACTTCAAAACTTATTTTTTGAAAACAACTACAAAGAAGTCGGATGAAAAGAATGGAGTAAGTTATATTGTTGCCCTACTTTAAATTAAAAGTACAAGCAACTAGCATTCCACTCTAATAATTCTGGCATTCTGGCAGTAGGAAAATAATAGTTTGTACACACATGCACGTGTGTGCCGAGATATATATATATATATATATATATATATATATATATATATATATATATATATATGTGTATATACATGTGTGTGTGTGCGTGTGTGTGTGTGTGTATATGTGCGTGTGTGTGTGTGTGTGTGTGTGTGTGTGTGTGTGTGTGTGTGTGTGTGTGTGTGTGCGGGAGTGTGCATACAGAGAGAATATACACAGACAAACATTTCTATATTTATATCTCTATCTTTATCTATATTTAAGATAGATATTTCCTGTAGTTTTGTTTCAGAGAGGTTCCATATATTATTTTGACACAATGCTAGCAGCCTGTGTTTTCAATGCATGGAATAAACTGTGTACAACCCACATACCTTAATCCTACTTTCTTTGCTGAGCGTTTGCATTTTCCATATATTCTGTAAATGCATTTCTTACATTTAGATGAGTTTCATTTTCAGTGGCAGTGTTAATATAGGGCTGATGATGCTGGCAAAGTTAGTGTTTGCTTTTTAATTTACGCATTCTTAACATTATAATATTTCATGCAAATCTTGCATAACTACTGCAGTTTTCCCTAGCAGACAATAAATTATGAGGCACCCCCCCCCCACAAAAGGATTTAAGTCTTGTGTTGACTAACAAAAATAAATTAGAATGATTTGTTTGGGTTACTACCCTCTTTAGCTTTGAAACCTCACAGTTTCATAGGTCTGAAGTACTGTGGGTCAAGCTACACTTCTGTTGACTTCTTGTTAAAAAAGTATGTTTCTTTCTTTGTCTAACAAGTGAGTCATGAATAAAAAAAAAGCTTCCAATTGTCACCCAGGCTCTCTGGGACTGAACCTTCCTGTTCCAAGCAGTGAAAGCTTAGGGCCTTGTGCCAGAAGACCAATATAGTCACTGTGCTAAATTTAACAACAATGTAACGCCTCACGCCTGACTTTACAACAGCAGACTGTCAGAAAGGAACTAAACAATAAAGGTCTCCCTTGAAAGTGTTGGGCATAATTATTTTTAGACTACAGCCGTGACACCTCAAACAAGAGAAAAAAAAGGCTGTTAAAAAAGACATAATACCAGGAAGCTGGTCCTAAGGGCCGACTTCCTGCATGGAGACTGGGGTTTGGTGTTTAGGAGTCACTGCCCAGAGGCGAGAATGGAGGCTAATTTAGAAATGAGGGCTGGACACAAATATTTTCCGGACCTCAGATGGTATTAGAGATAGTGTCTGTGGTTCTGAGCTATATCAATAGTAAGTCAAGTGTTTTCCCACCCACTGCTTCCTGCCAAGAATCCACACAAGAAGAAGGTGTGCCATATGCAAGGAGATGGCAAATCTAAACACAATGCTAACAGATGTAAATGAAATGATTACAGTCTGAAGATGTCAGCACTCTCCTTTTATGTTCCCTGCAAGATTATGATCAAATAGGAGCAGTACGTCAGTGAAACAGCACAAGTGTATGCAACAGAAATCCTGCACAAAACTAAAATTGTGTCGTTATACATACACACACACACACACACACACACACACACACACACACACACACACACACACACACACACACACACACACACACACACAGAGGCTTTGAGTCAGCTATTACACAATACAAGGTGACTTCAAGCTACACCTCCCTAAGTTGTGCAAAATGAATAATAGCAATAATAAAAAGAGTTTAGTAACAACAAAGAAATTGTAGCAAAGCTCAAAGATGTGCCATTCTGAATAACCACTCTAATGTGATACTGCCCTCACCATTTCATTAGGGGAAAACTTTCTATCTAAAGACTTTCTCTGACACCTTAGGCTTCATATGCGCATGCATCAGGCTTAAGTGGTCAAAGTTTGTAAAGTATATTTCTTGTTACGGTATAAACTGGTGCCCAGAATTCACATTTTATTTTTTAACTGAGTATTGTAATATATTCACTGCTTGTCACCTTCTTTATACCTGACAACATTTTGTTCATCTTTATGTCTTCTAAAGGCTCTTGTGTAAAGGTTTCTCAGAATTATTAAATATAACTCTTGGCATATTCTGATTACTCACATCATAACTTTTTGTTTTGCTCTGAAGCTGATAAAGAGGGCACACACACTTATACATGCTCATCCACATTCACATTCTCATTTTGCCTGCATTCAAATTTTTTTTACTTAATATTTTATAAAAAAGTATAAGCGCATTGAAGGTGTTGGACCACTGCTTTGTAAATATGGTTGATGCAGCAAGCAGCCTGACTTTAAACTGATGTTCATAATATAGACTGATAAATGTTAATGCTTGATAAGCTCACTATTTCATTCGTTTTCTCTGTGGGGATTTAGACCCCTGTGGAAAATATCATGTACTTAGTGGAACATATTTAATAAATGTGAATCTTTGACAAATAAAAAGAGTATGCATGAAGAAGTAGCAGCAACAATTAATCTGCAATAAATATTCCTTACTCTTGACTATCCTAATGAAACACAGGTGCACGTTTGTCTGTATCATCAGCAGCTTGCATTTAGGGATCTCGGAATTAGACTTAATAATAAGACCAATGGCTGTGCTAGGCCAAACAGTGGACTGCTATCCTTCAAATGTAAGAGAAAGGGTGGGGTGCTAGTCTGCAGTACAAACTATCCCACCTCTGAGGGTCTATGTCATATGGAAATGTACCAAGCACCAACATGCACAGGTTTGTGATAAACATCTAAAGGAAATGTTCAGTAAACACATGCATCTAATATAGATCAATGTATATCTTAAGGAAATGGTGTAACATGCAATGTAATTCATAATATGCTTTCTTTAGTACTGATCACTGATCAAAGCATTTAAAACTAAATGTAGAAGTTCTGAAGGGGTACAGAATGTAACAGTGAGATTCTGAGTTTAGATGTGAGGTACAACAAGATTTATAGATACTATTTTAATGATTTACCAGACACACACACACACACACACACACACACACACACACACACACACACACACACACACACACACACACACAGACACACACACACACACACACACACACACACTCATTTCCAGCAGTGCACAAGAAAACAAGAAAAGAAAGTCTTAGAATGGATAGGAGGACATCAGCAGTCTGTTACAGATACTATTTCTATGCTAGGAAGGATCATCATGTACTCTAGCTGTTTATGACTATACTGTTTTTCTCACTGGGACTTCAAGTACTCACTGTACTTAAATTCTGTAGTATTAATCATTGTGACGGTGTGTAGCAAGGGCAGACATCTTACTAGAATTATTGTGACTGTATTATTTATTTATTTATTTGTTTGATATTTGTTAACCAGGTTGGTCCAACTGAGCCAGAGCCCATTTTCAGTGCAGACCCGAGGAAAAAGCTCCAATACATAGACAAAATTATAATTGCACATAATAACTCTGAAATAACAATGAATAAAAAATATAATAACAGTATGACTGACGTATGCAGTAAATATAAGTAGTTGCAGTAGGAAAAGCATACATGGTAAATGGAGACAAAATACACTTTTTTTATTCATTACTGAACAAGTATGTTTATTTATTTATTTTTTTATTTATTGTTGTCTGAGCTAATATTTAAACTAAACTTGTCTACATTAACTGAAACAAGTGAATATTAGATCAGTCACTGAATTTCCATCATCTGTAGGTGTGCTTTGCTGTCAGAAAAATATCAATGCATATATATGTATGTATCAGATTGTAACAGACTGCCAACATTTAACCTTACATGATACTTGTTCATAGGTTCATAGGTAGGTACTAGGCTATCTGCCCAAGGGCGTTTATAAGCCTAACCAGAATCTGTTGGCTTTCGCCTTCCTTTTAGATTAGTTTCCTGTTGGGACTTACCTCCTAGGGTTAACCTGAAAAAGTTCCTTGAGCTTAGTTGGTGTGACCCTGTAACTAAAATGGAATAAATGAAATAAATAAATAAATCAGTTAATTAAATAAATAACAGACTTGGAAGTTGTAGAAGTGCCTTAGCCTCAAGGCATGTAAGCAGCTATGCCCCATAAGCACTTCTACACTGTTCTGAAACTTCACTGCTGTCACTATGGGATCGATGTGAACCTCTCTGCAGGTACAGTCATAGTGGAGATCAGGAGTTGTACTACCCTGTGTTGCAGATAACTGACATTCCCTTGTACACCCACACTGCTTTGCTGATAGAAAACCAGAACTGCTTTTTTTCTTTTGGCAGTAAAATGATAAAAGTTAAAAAAAAAAACAAGAAAAAATCCAAAAAGCAAATGGTCTGTACTGCAAGGTCACTGATGTGTCTTTATTGCAATATATACTAAAAAACTTAAGAGCTTTCATCTAACTCTGTGGACTTCATCAGAATAAAACAATCTTATTAACTCACTACAGCATTGGTCAGGGAAAGCTACCTGACTGGATGTCCCAGGTATTACAGGGGCTGTGGAGGTAGTACTGCTAGGCTATGTCCTGGAGGTGCTGGGTGTTGGTACAGCAGCTGGTCAAGGGTTGGCAGGCTGAGCTGCAGTGGTTGGCCTGCCTCCCTGTGCCCTTGCCTGTCTGAGTTGCTCCAACATCTCAGCATGTGCCTCCCTGTTTGTCAAGATTTCCTCTGCAGGTTTAGTATGCAATGTAGTTGTTTATCAATTACAGTCTAATTTGTGTTCTGCTCTGGGTAATGTTCTTGTTTTTTTTTTCTCTTTTAAGTGTACACACCACTGCAGGACACCTTGGAGGGGCTGAAAACTGGGCTAGAAAGTCAGGTTTGAGTTGAACATTGTTCTCTAAATCTGCATAGTGGTCTTTGAGGACAAGAGACAAATATAGCATCTGGGAGTTGCAAATCATAGATTTTTAGACATTTTTTATTTGGAACATATAACCACAGTGTACTTGAGGCCACTGAGTCATTGTTTTGTTGAAACAGTGGTTTCAAATGTATCATTTGTTCTCAGTTTACTTCCTAACTAGACCTGACTTTAAATTCCAGGGAAGCTGTAGCTGCTTTTATAAAATAATTCTAGCAGTGACTTGTTTCCTGATGACCACAGGCTGTTTTATCTATTCTGTTCACTCCAGGATACCACTTAGTTGTATTTTATCATTAAGTATAACATACTGAAAGGATTTACTTGCTTAAATTTGCATAGAAAAATATTGCAGTTGTTGAACTTATGTAAATTATTGTACTGTGTTATTTCTTATCCATTTTTCTTTATGCTTCATTCAAATTTTCTTCTTAGTATTTAGGTTTAAACAAAATTTGATTTCAGCTAAGTTGAGATTACAGGTATCTTAAAAAGTTTAAAGGTGAGAATGTTAGCAGTATGTATACCAAAAAGGATACACCTGGCATATGCAAATGCTTGATGATAGTCAGGGCTAAAATAAGCTAACAGTTTTTCATGGAAAGGGTAGTGATTATCTTGGAATGCACCATTGTCGAAGATGGATTGCCTCATATACCTTAGTGAATAAGGTGAACAAGGACAAGGCATAAAGAACCAAAGTCTGTGTCAGCTAAGAGTGGTTAGATACTTCCTTACTGAGTAGAAACCTTCATTTACTTACTGATCTTGTTTATTACAATAATAAAGAAAAAACATCTTCTTAATGTTCATTCTGCCCATAATCATTGGCATCCAGAACAACTGTATGCACTCCTCCTATCCATCATTCCACCGAATTCATGTTCCATTCACTTTGCCTCCTCTGAAACAAAAAAACAACTTTCATGCATGGCCCTTAACTCTTGAATGACCATCCAGCAATGTATTTTGTTGCCAAAAAAAAATCCTTCTACTTTCTTTTATAAGTAGCATAATACCACGAGTAATGCAATAAAAACTATGTGTCACATGTAAAATCCTGATGATAAAATTAAGAAAAAATTGCTGATATCAAACAAGATTTCTTTATGACTAAAGAAAAAAAAGTCCAGAACATACACTGTGAGCAGCAGGAATCACTTGTAGTCAGCCATCTCTTCAGTACAAGCTGTTTTTATTCTTCCACATAAAAAACACACAGATTGAGCGCTTTCATCCCCTGGAACTGGGGACTTCATCAGAATCTAATTGCACTCCATGATACAGTCATTTAAATACTGTTTAAAATACATGATGTCACCACCTTTCCCAGTCATTTAAAGGTACCGCTACAATAATTGTTCCAAGTAAAATGTACCAACAATGACCATTATGACAAAAAACATTTTAACAAAAAACATCATTTGTAAAAGAAGAAACTTTTCACATTCCAAAATATTCATTGAATGTGAACTTTGAAGACTTTCTAAAGTGAAAATTCAAAAAACATTTTGTCCTTTAACACACTCAAAAATGCTATAAAAATTAACCCCCTCCCTATTTGAATACATAAAACTTATAAGGTAGCTTTCCTCACTAATATTGGTTTTAAGGATACCATCTCATTAAGACCTGGTGCATGTGTTGCAGCTAGTTTTATTTGCCACTTAGTTTCCCTTTCCTCTATATAATTCCTGTAATCACCCCCCCCCCCCCCCCACACACACACACCCACACAGGGTTTGGTCTTACTCGCACCACAATACCAAATAAAAAAATAACAAAATTTGCACATATTAAAGAATGTTTATATAGGGAATTATTTATATTCCTTGTAGCAATCTGATACTGGTGCTCATATATTCTATCTCTAAGACACCTTTCCGTCTTGCCTATATAAAAAGCTGGCCAGGTTTTACTTTGGACTTTGAAGTGTTTTGCAGGGTTACTGTGTTCTTAACTTGTATATACTTACAATGTGCACAAGTACCACATCTTGTCATACCACTATTACCTGCTGCCTCATTTCAAAAACCCCTTTAAGTTTAAGCCCAGTTTTATGTACAAAAGTGGATTCCTTCCCAACAACTGAAAGTATTCTAGGATTGTTTTTAAGAATGGACCGATTATTCTCAAAAGTTTTTTTCACTTGTTTAACTTGTCCACAAAATGGAATAACCATAGCCCTATGAAACTGTTTCTCATCTTCCAAAGCTTCTTTTACCTGTAATACATTGCCTAGCAATGGTTTAAATTTTATGCTCAACTCTCTTTTGACATATTCTACATTTTTTCCACTATGTTAGCTGGATACCCACTTTTGTAAAACAATTGTGCTACTTTTTGTAACTCTCTATTGTACACCCTTTTCATCAGAGTTCATACGAGCAACTCTAACTAGTTGACCTTTGGCAATGTGATTTCTTTATGGCATATTGACAGGAAAACAGTTTTCCTGATGCCAAGATGTGTGGATCAGGTTAAATATTTTCACCCTCTCAGGATTTTTTACATCTTCTACTATAACCATGGCTGCTGACAGAGTCTCTGGCAAAAGGGAGCGACAGTGGCATACAAATTAGTAACATAAACACAGTAGAAAGCCAGAGAGGTTTGTGTCAGTAGTGGGTTTGACTCCTAAGCTAACCAAGGAAAGTACAAGTTTGAGTTTAATATTTGATGCCATTGCACTCTTGGCAGGACATATATAGAGCAAAATGACATCATACTGCTGGCACACTTAAGAATATCTCACAGAGACTAGGAAAAATATATATATATGTGTATGTGTGTGTGTGTGTGTGTGTGTGTGTGTGTGTGTGTGTGTGTGTGTGTGTGTGTGTGTGTGTGTATCCATTTAGAAAACTATGACTGCTTTAATTCATTACTTCTACATGAGCATATTCCTTGGAAAAGCCTGCAAGAGTGTACTCTTCAGTCCCGCAGATTAAGCTGCCCTTCTGTGACAAGTATGTTCTTCAGCATTTCTAAGTAGTGGCTAAGTGGTACAGATACATACCCAAAACAAATGCATATATATGGTTCTGTATGTGGTGCTATAACATTAAAACAGTGTGTGCACATAAGAATTTTTAAAGCAAAAAAATGTATGTTTTTTATTTTTTTTTTTATTTTGCAGCTGTGTTCCAAGCAGTTTGTTTTACTCTTTAGTTTTAATTATGCAGAAAGTAAGACAGTCCTGTACTAACATTCAAATATGGCAACAAGGCTCAAACTTCTATATCTACATAATTAAATTGTACCTTATGGTTTTAATAGCAGAAAAAACATATTTTTTGACAAAGTTCACATTCATGGTGCTGGTTGTTGTTAGTATCTGGAGAATTTGCCCCTCCAATCTTGCATGGCCTTTATTGTCCAATCACACCTTTGCATATTCAGATTCTGTATGTAAATACAACTGATCAGGAGCTGCAAAGGTATGAAAATATAGATCCCCTCAGGTTTGCTGCTCTACAATATGATTATGCCTTCTTTTTGCCTTGTGCTTCAGAGACCTCTTGTGTTGGCAAGAGATCTGTACTTTGATAACAGGAGCTCAGCACTTTAGGCTATGTTATTCAGGAGGGCAGAGAAAAGGGTTTCAAAATATATTGCTTCACTGTATTCAGAAGAAGGAATTTGTCATACCAAGTATCAGATCTTAAAGTACAATGAGTGACAGTATCAGAGCTTGCCCATGCATGTACAGATGCATGCGTGTGAGTCTGGTAAAGACACCACGTAGCAAAACATTGTCTGTTTGTGCATGACACTAAATGTGGATGCATTTTTTTGCATATGTGTGTGTGTCTGTGTGTGTCTGAAGTAGCAAACAAGAAAGGAAAATACTGTTAGTCTCTCCTTGTTTGTTTTTGCTAAGTAAAATAAAAGCTCACTACAGGTATTTCCAATCCACACAATCTGCCAATTGGTATGAAGTAGGTGCATCACAAAAGTTGTTATGTGTGCACAGTGACAGTTGTTACTCAGTCACATTACTTTGCTCTGCTCCATGTGATATAAGGATTGTATGTTTTAATGGATATTTTTGAGTGTGTGTGTGTGTGTGTGTGTGTGTGTGTGTGTGTGTGTGTGTGTGTGTGTGTGTGTGTGTGTGTGTGTGTGTGTGTGCGCAAGTGCATGTTTGCTGAACTTGACTTCTTCATACAATCAAATAAGTAGCTGCTGTAAATGCTGTGCATGGCAGTTTTGTATGGATAAAACTGACTGACCCTCCTGGCACTTGCACAAGTTAATCTTTAAACTGGCCTTGCAAAGTCGTATACAACTAAGTGATATAAGTGGTTGTTATTGGTGTGGTTAAATCTGTGTGTGTGTGTGTGTGTGTGTGTGTGTGTGTGTGTGTGTGTGTGTGTGTGTGTGTGTGTGTGTGTGTGTGTGTGTGTGTGTGTGTGTGTGTATGTGTGTTTGTGCATGTGAATGTGTGTATGTGTAGGGCTGCAGTGGGTTGAACTTTATGGGGTTCAAAGCTATAACAGCACTTATTTATGATGATCACAATCTTGACTTTTGAGGTGTACATAATTCAATAAACTAGCTGTAACTGACAGATATTGGGGATGTCTCTGGATAAAAGTGGCTGAGTGTCACTGTGTGGGTTTGTGTGTTACAGTGGATCTAAAAGTAAAAACTGCCCAAACTTCTTTTATTTTCCATCACCATCAGGCATCGGTACTGTACATAATGCCCAGCTACTTTTGATGGTCTGAGTAGGATGTGTATGTAGGCAACATATCACTGGCACAGTGCATAGCAAGAAGCATTGCCATCTCATAGCACCTGGTTCTCATGTTCCTTTAACATGCCTGAAGGTAAGTGTGCTGTATAGCACCGTGTGTGTGTGTGTGTGTGTGTGTGTGTGTGTGTGTGTGTGTGTGTGTTGTTGTTGTTGTTGTTTTATAATGTTGCACTGTATGTGTCTAAGAGCCATGAGCTGAAATATTACTGTGGCTATTAGTTATACATATATTTCTTCACTTCTTCACACATAGATGTCTGAGGATACAAATGCGAAGTGATCATAATGGGTTGGCACATTTGTGTGTTTTTGGAGGAGTGTTATTTGTTGCACTGTATGCATCAACCATAAAAAAGTTTAGATGTGTTAATGTGGCTTTACATTTCTCATAGACTGGTTTCACTGAGGTTATTGTGCACAGCTTGTGATCAGTATTAAGGATTGTAATAATGGCATTGAATGAAACATTATAATATCTCAAAAGAGGTAAATTACCTTGGTATTACCCTAACCCTAGACTCCAATAATGTATTAGACAGTAACAGTAAACTACTTTACCATTCACTCAATAGCAAAATCATGTGCTGCAAAAAGCTCTCCTCCCCTTCCTAACCAAGACTTAAATGGTAATGATGTATGACCTTCCCAAGGTCTTATATATTCTGCAACACCTCCCCCATCTTCACATATTCAGCTACATTGAGTTTCAGAAACTCTTTGCAAAGCTGATATGGAATGGTTGGTATCTTAGGACAGGTATGCTTACACCTTCTCTACCAATTAAACTGAGGGATATATGATTACCTAACTTCAAACGATACAATAAAGTATTAGCTAAACACCAATACCTACTGTCAAGAAGCCATCTGAGATCAATCTAGCTCCTTTAAGAACTATATCTGATCAGAGATCTGTTGTACTCCATAAGTCATCTCAACTACAATAAAACACGGGACCCGGGATTCATGAAGCTTGTGCCAGGCACCGGAGTAGCATCGGCGATCTAACGCCAAATATGGCTGCCGAGAGATTTAGGTACGAGCTGTTTCCACATGCAGTACCAGCGTACGCCAGAGCTGCGCAGCTCCTGGCGCATGTATGCTAATTACCCCATGTGCAGCAGTGTAGCATGCAAATGAAGGTATATAACGATTCATGAAATGGTGCAGGCGTAGCATAAGCATGAAGAAATGTAAACCAAAAAAAGGTTTACATTTTTTCAAACATAAATTCGGAGCCATGAAAGCGGACCAAACTTAAGTATTAGAATGTTAATATATGCCAATGGCTAAATATATAGCCAAATGGCATAAAAAACATGCACGACACATAAAAAATAACATTTAATGTCATGGCCACACTAACGCAAAGTAAAACCACAGTGCAGCGGTGCGCAAATGGGATCACAATGAAAATATATTTATATGTCATAAAACTGCAATGTAACACAATTCATGAATTCCCCATAATAGTCAATGGCACGCATGCTACACCACAACCATGGTGCAAGGGTTACTAAGAGTCTGTGACAGTGTTCTGCATGGTAACTAGGAATTAGTAGTCAATGCCATGCAAATGAGTCAAGTAATACTGAATCGTAAACTCCCCGCCGGCGTAAGGATGTACCACACAGTGTAGCGGTACAATACCGAGGTGTGGCCTGGAGGTAAACATGACATCAAGAGAGGGGCACACCACCGTAGCTGTAAGCACATTGGAGCATTGCTAATCCAGGCTGCCTGTTGCTAAGCAAAGCCGCAGGATAGGGGTGTGGAAGTAGCCATAGCTTTGCCTAGCTGAGAGCACACAAGGTAACCAAAAGTGTATGTGAACGTGGATGAAAATGTGCTCGAAACCCAGTAAACAGCTGTGCACGGCACACACCACAGCTGTAACAGGAAGGATACGGGAAGAAAATAAGGAAATGCTGCAGCATGGTAACTGGAGTACAAATAAGTAATTAACACCTAGGAACTCACAGTGGGCCATTAACAACAGCTAACAAGGCTGCTAGCAGCTACCTGCAGAACAGGAAAGGGGAGGTGCCATACTGCAAAGAAAAGAGAACTGTCACAGCAGAACAAAGCAAATTTGCAGTAGATCAGCTACTTAACACATTTCAGAACACAATCCTGGGTTGTGAAAGTACAAAAAAAGAAAACAGGCAGCTGGATGCATGCCTGATAATGGGAGGGGAATCGGGTTGAAAAGTGAAGTAAAGGGCAATAGATGAATCATGGCAGCCAAGTGTAAGTCAACACCAAAGGCCCCATAACAGGAGTACCTGCTGTAAAACCCATAATTAAGATACCCTGCAGCTGGAATTGCACATACACACCCAATTACACCAACATCATCCATTGCACAATAGTATAAGGTGTGAAAGCCCCACACACACACTTTTGTATTCCCAGACACTCTGCACCATTGGTGTATACAGATGGGGAACTTTTAATATGTACATGTTATGGGTTGTCATAGCTTTGACTCACCAGCATGTGTTGGAGACTGATGGTGGTGTGGAGGATGATGCTGACAAACATCGCAGGCACCGGAGGAGGAGGAGAAGAGTGTTCAGACCCAGGGTAACCTACCAGGGGCTACATGATCTGGAGATAGTAGAGCATTACAGGTTGGACAGGGACACCCTACAGCAACTTGTTGAGCTGAGCCAGCCATGCCTCAGACCCAGAAATAACAGAGGGAACCCATCCCAGTGGACACGAAGGTATGTGTAAGCTTGAGAAAACTAGCCACAGGTACTTTTCAAAGGCCAACTGGGGATATCATGGGGATTTCACAGGCATCAGCATCCAAGGTACTCCATCAATTCCTGGATGCCATGTTACCACATGCCAATGAGCACATATATTTCCCCCAAATGCAGGAGGAGTTGGCCAGCAATATGCATCTCTTCCACCATGTGGCAGACTACTCGGAGGTACTGGGTGCAATAGACTGCACGACATACACATCAAGACACCACTTGGTGAGCAGGGTAGGCACTACATAAACCACAAGGGATACCCCTCCATCAACTGCCAGGTCATGTGCAATGCCCAGCGCATTATCATGGATGTGTGTGCTGGCAGCCCTGGAAGCTATTACGACTCACACACACCTGGCATGCCTCACAGCTGCATCAGGTATTTGCCAGGGGGGACATCCCATATGGCCACCTGGTGGGGGATGCTGGCTATGCACTGGAACCGTGGATGATGACTTCCATCAGAAATGCACACACAGCCACGCAAGAACGCCATAATGAGGCACATGCAGAAACCAGAATCATCATAGACCGCATGTTTGGGATGCTGAAATCATGGTTCAGTTGCTTGGACATATCTAGTGGAGCCTTGCAGTACTCTTCAGGCATGTGTGCCCACATCTTCATAGTATGTGCCATGCTACACAATATGATCCTGCGGAAACAGCTGCAGCAGGGACAGAATGGTGAAGGCCCTCACAGCCCACCACCATTGCCAAGGGCCCCGCAGGCACAGAGGGACTCAGACCACAAACACCCTGTGCCAACCCCACGGAGGTGTGCCCAGTATGCCCATGCCTTGGCAAAGAGGGAACGTATAGCACACACTGACAGTGTAGGCACTTATGGACTGACACCCTTCCCCACCTGCACACACAGCAAACATGGATGGCACACACACATGACCACCTTTAAATTGTCATGTATAGGTGGTCTACTGTGTGCATCCTACACAGGTAGCCCTCAACTATTGTACACAGAACTGCCATTGGCACAAGGTAAGTCAATACCTGAGCAGTAAATTAAGCTATCAGCTTGTGTCTATACTGTATGTATAGGTTCATAGATACATAGGTAGGTACTCGCCTAACTGCCCAAGGCCACTCATAAGCATAGCCAGAAAGTGTTTGCTGCTGCCACCCCATTGATTAACTAACTGTCCCTCTGTGGAGAAGAGCCAATTGCGGGATCCTTGAGGTGTATCCACTGTTCCCCACCCACTCTGCAGGGATACCCTGGAGTGTTAGTGAGGGGTTTTGTATAATGTAATCAGGGATGTAGTTCCAAATAATGGGGAGTACCCGTGACAGGAATCTTCTCAGATGATTTACATGTTACATAGCATACCTTAACCATGGCTTGCATATATAGGTAGTATTCCACAGAATAATAAACATTGGAAGCACACAACCGCTGAAATGTGTGTTAATCACCCTTGGACTACCAGTGCCTGCTCTGAGAGGTAAAATTACCACTGCCAGGGTTAGAACACACAACCATGTACACAATCTTCACAATAACCTACCACTAAGCTACCTGAGATGTACCAATGGCAACTGTGTATACTGACAGGTTAAAACACAAAAGGTAGTAATGTCTGAAAATAGGACAAACTGGCATGTACCCAATGAAAGGTGTATGCTAGCTATATATATATATATATATATATATATATATATATATATATATATATATATAAAATATATATATATAAATCAACATATATATATATATATATATATATATATATATATATATATATATATATATATATAGAGAGAGAGAGAGAGAAATATGTCAATATATGGGGATATACATATATATGTAAAGATATAGATAGGTTAACAACATCTACATAACCATGGAGGTACATATAAATGGGATACCTACCACATACCGACTGCTTGACATACCGACGCTCGTAATCACAAGGCTTAAAGTCCGAAAGAACACAGTACCGAAACACCAGAAGCGCGAGGTTTAACATCCCGATGTTAAGGGACATTTAGTCAGTGCTTCTGGTGTTGCGGTTCAAGTAGATTACTGTGTGTAAGGGTGTTTCTGAGGGCTGTAGTGTGTGTAAGTGTGTGTTCTGAGTGTGGTGTGTGTTCCTGGGGAACTGTAATGTGTAGGTGTGGGTTTGCTTTGTGTGTCTGTTTGTGTGATCTAGGAGGTAGAATATTAAAGTGGGGGGTGTGGGGGGCGCAGACACCCACATGGGGGGTGTAGGGGGGCTTGCCCATCTGCTCATATGCTGGATGGTTTGTTTGTATGTGGTGGGTAGCAGTGTGTCTGTGTGTGCGTGTGTGTGTTCCATGCTTGTATTACTTTCGAGAGTTACTGTCACTGTCAGTAATATGGGGTATGGGAGTCTGGGCCCGGTACTGTGGGCGTCAGAATCGTGTGGTTTCAGGATTCCATAGGTATCCCGTATACAGCGGTTGAAGTGTTCATATATGAGTATAACATGGACCATAGCAATCACACATTTGGCCACAACCAAACTTTATGAATAAAGGATATGGAGAGTATATGCCTATATACTATTACAAATATGTGCTACGGACATGAGCCAATGATAGGGTTACCACCTGTCCCACTTTGCGAGGGACAGTCCCTTTTTGGGCGGTTGTGTCCTGACCAAATATATTAAACGTGGCAAATGTCCTGAGATTGTAGGACATAATTATGTCCCATATGTAATGTAATAGTTGCATACAATAGTTCTTTCTGCATCTAAAATACCTACGTGTTACAAGAAACAGGATAAGCAACTAAACTGCTACAAGAATAAGCTTATATTTAGGCAAAAAAAGGAAAGTTCTATCCCTTCTACTGACCGTGGGTTTGTGTCAGCCTGTAAAATCTGATGTGTGTCCCAAAAATGTCCCACTATGGCCATTTGAAAAGGTGGCAACCCTAGCCAAAGAGGGTCTGTCACCAACACAACTCCAATGACTGCAAATACCTATGACAGAAATACACAGCTTTCATGTAGCAACACTTTATTACATTCCGATGTATTGCCGAAAGGATTCAAGGACTAACATCACCTGCATGCTATACAGGAACCAGTTAACAGTGCCTTAATGAATCAGCCTGCAATTACCATAGTATTAGTCCACTAAAGGATAGGTGTTCAAATAGGGAAGGAACCCTCACGCACATATCGATTATGTATAAAAGCAGTTCCTACACACCTGCATCTGCTATGTACTCCCACAATATCACCCTCACACCCAAACAAATTACAATACAAACTGTACGACATCTGCAGAAGCCTTAACATACCTTGTCAGAGACACGCTAACATGGCCCTATGTGAAATAGTTGCTGTTATACAATGGAACAGCTGCTGATGTTACAGGGTTTGTTTGCACTAATCCCATTTCAGAGGGTTGTGTGTATACTGGGAAGTGTTACCAATTACTGATTAACAGCACAGTATGATACACATGTACACCAAACCAAGGATGTCTGGTGAGCATACTGTAAACCACCTAACAGTTCAAGCATAGTCATACAGCCTTGAGCTGGCCAAACATCCTTGCCAGACTGAAACATCTGCAGAAGTATCAGTTACAAACAAACCCTACATAAGTAGCAATGTTCTGAAATATAACAGCTGTTCTCACATGTAGAACAACATCTTCTAGCCATCACACACAATCCACGGGAGTCATGAAGCTAATATATCTCTGTCTGTCTCCATATAGCTGTTGAAATACATCACAAACAACACATCCAGGCCATCTTCCTCGAAAGTAAGGCAAATGGACAACGCCCAAGTGGAGTACTCAAGTATACACCACTGTTGCCATGGTATTGGCTAATGGAGTAGCTGCACAGCTGATGTGCATCTAATTAACTACTTTGGAGCACGAATTTGTGGTCAGGATAGCACATGTTACCAATATTTAACTAGAAAAGGATAGCTTATCACACATTCAAACCATCTGTATATACCAGCAGAATGTTACAAAGAAGACTGAAACACAAACTGAAAAGGATTGAATTAACAGTCAACAACACCTCGGGTTACTAATAAGGTATGTAGAACACTCAGTATGTCTGTGTATGTAGTACCTGTTCTGTAATAGTTAAAGTGCATGCAATCCATATAGTGGAAACAAAACAATTATCTTGTAGTGATGTATTGTTGAGCATAGTAATGCTTCTAGTATTTATTTGTGTACTGCTGTAGGTCACAAGGCAAACACTGCATACACCACAAGGGATGCTATATAAGGGCTTTGAACCCAAATATTCCTCACCAGCCGCTGTCAGTGGCAGGGCTGGTCCAACAAGTATGTGCTATAGCAGGGGATAGTGTATGTTGATATATTGTAACAGTAGGCATATGTATGGGTGTATTACTGAGAATAACATGTTGAAAGTTGGCCCACTGTGCAATTATGATTTGCATTGTGGGATATTGTGCCAATAACTGTGTAATGTACAGTATGGTAGGCAGATATGTATTACAAGTTACATAGCATTACTGTTATGTTAGGCAAACATTAGTTATGTCTATTGGCATTTACAATACACAATAACAGGATACATATGACTTGTAGTCACCCAACAGTTTATCAGCATGATAGCAAAGTAAAATGGAAGAGCTAGTTAACTATCCATGCACATAAGACATGTAATAAGTGCAAAGGTAGGTACTAGGCTGTCTGCCCAAGGGTATTTATAAGCCCAGCTAGAGTGTGTTGGCTTTTGCCACCCCCTTAGGTAAGTTCCCTGTACTTCTGAATGGCAGAGCCATTAGTTCCCTGTGCCTCTGACCAGCAGAGCCACTGCAGTGATCCCCGGGGTACATGTCTGTCTCCCATCCACCCATCAAGGTTTCCCTTGAAGAGTGCTAGTGAGGGGCCCTGCCTGATGTACATTGGAATCATGTTCCAAAGCATGGGAAGTCTCCACGTCAGGAATCTATTTGTCCAGCATGTCCTAGTTATTGTTGTGGTTAGGTGTATATCCCTAGAGCATGTGGCTCTCAGGGGCTTCTGTTTAGGTGGAGCATATCCAGCAATACTGGGTTGGACATGGGTCTTGTATGTCAAGCAGAGATCACCTGTGAGTATGCGGTATGCAACCGAGTACAGATGAAGTTACTTAGGTTGGGCTGCATAGGTCATCTGTTTGAGGTCAGTAATCCTATTGGTGTGGTACTGTTGTGGTCTTCCAAGCCATTGCAGTTGTCTTGTAAAGTACATCCCAAATAGGGTGTTGTATCCTTTAATGGGTCTAATAAGTCATGAGTAGAGAGGCACAATGGCCTCCTTTGTTCTGGATACAAACCCATTAGAGATTAGGGGGGGTACATAGAAGGATATTCTAACCACCTTGTCATTATGGGTATTGAAGGAGAGATTCCTATCTACTGGGGTTCCCAGATCCCTTATTACCTTTTCTGTATGTAGGGGACTAGCACCTATGTGGTAGTCTGCGGGTAATTATTTATATCCAAAGGTGATGACTATGCACTTTTTGGCATTCAGCTTGAGGCCATGATATTGATAACAGGTATCTGTCTCAGTGCGACCCTTCTGGAGGGTGTCTGTATCAGCTGGGGAAACAATTATGGCCCCTAGCTTGCAGTCGTCTGCAAACCTTTTCAGCCAAAGCCCTCCTGTGTCTGCCTGTATGTCAGAGAATTATATACCAAACATGAGGGTTCCTAGGACTAAGCCCTGGAGGATGACACTTGTAACTGGTATACAGTCGGACCTAGGGTATGCAACTCCTACTGTGTGGGTTCTGTCCGTGAGCCACTTTTCAAACCATCACATGACGTAGGGGTTAATGTTCAGGTGGATGGGTATGTCGATAATACCAGAATGGGGAATGGTGTTGAAAGCCTTAGAGAGATCAAGGTAGGCTGTGTGGACCTCCATACCCTCATCTAATGCCTTGGTAACTGTCTCTAAGAAGTCCACCCAGTTTAGGAGGCATGGTCTACCCTTAACAAAGCCAAACTGGGAGGGGTCAAAGGTTTGGAGGTACCCAATGTCTCTGTGACTGAGATCCATGATGATGTGATCCATAGCCTTGCAGACCAGGCTAGTCAGGCCTATAGGGCAATAGGTCCCGTGGTCCATTGTGGCGCCACCTTTGTGGAGTGGGATAACTGTTGATGTGTGCCATTCAGGGGGCACAAAGCCCATTGTGAGGCTATTATTGAACATGGTGCATAGGTGGATAGCCAGTATATTCTGAAGTTCGTTTAAAACGCAGCCTGGGATGTTGTCTGATCCCATGGATGCTGTGATATTGGCTTTAGAGTGTGCAGATTTTACCTGCGTAATTGTGATTACAGGGACTCTGCACTCTTCCTGTATAGATATGGGCCCTTTAGGGGGTGAGAGGGGGGAAAGGTAGCACTGAACCTATCTGCCAGGATGTTGGCATTATCAGTTGGTTCTGTAATGTTTGTGCCTTTGTGCTGTAACTCAGAGCAGATCTGGGTGTTGACATTGAGATATTTGACATAGCTATAGAATGCTTTGTGGTTGTCATTGGAATTAGTGGTGGTTTTGTTTCCCTAGCTAGCTTTGGAGGATCTTATAAGGGATCTCACCTTCTTACTGAGGCGGACCAAGAAGCTCCTCCATGCATGGGATTGTACTGTCTTTTACAACAGTGTCTTCGTTCTGTTGTACAGTTTGTTTATGGCAGGGGACCACCAGATTGGCTTCTTTAATTAGGAGTATACCGTCTTGGTTCTGTTTGGGATAGCACGATCCATGCACTCATGTAAGTGCTTATAGACTGCATTTGTGTAGGATTCAGCAGTTGTAACTGTATTGTCCATCTGCATGGGTGTCATGAAGTTCACCACTTCTGTCTTAAGAAGCATGAAGTTGGCTTTGTAGACATATTATACTGTGGTTTCCTTTATGGGGGGTGGAGGCGGGATGTGGATATCAAGGGTGTTCAGCTTATGGTCGGATTGATCCAACGAGGAGTTGACTTCAGGTGTGGAAAATCGGTCACTCATGTTGGTAATGCCTAAGTCTAGGATATTGTTGCCCCTGGTGGGTGTGTGAATAAGTTGATCCAGGGCATTGGTGTTTATGAATTCCAGAAAGCGTTGAGCTAATGAGTTGGTACACGAGTAGTTTTCCCAGTTAATGGTGGGGTAGATTCAGTGAGACTATGTGATGGGTGCGGTGTGGTGCGAATGTTTACCTTCTTCACATGACTGTCAGGGTCAGTCTTGGTTGGAGAGAGCTTTACCTCCAGTTTGGCTAGATAAGTGCATCTCTCACAGGTTGTAGTTTTGGGTGGTAGGCAGAGAGGGTTGTCTGTGTATATGAGGCAATGTCTACATTGCCTCAAGATGTCCAGATTCATCAGATAGACAGGAGAGAACACTGGCAGCTGACCCTTGGACATGCCTGAATATAAAACTAATTTCCCCTAGATAAGTGAAGAAAGTGAGTACAAGAGCTATTTTACTCTAAGCAAGTGAGAAAAGTATGTACAGAACCTGTTTACCTCTAGGTAATGAGGAAGATTGAGTGCTATAGTAATTAGTAGCTTACGTAGTGCTTACAAGTTCTGAACAAGTGCTGAGCATGAATAAGCAATCCATATAGGGTCTTGGATAACATAAACACACTGCCCCCCCAACAGGTACACAATCATATATCCATGTACACCACAGAGCCCCTGTACCCACAACTATGCAGGTACAAGCTGCACAAAGGCAGCATGGGACCTGTCCACATCCCAGGTTGTATCATACACATATGGCAAAGCAAGTTGGCTCTCCACATACACATCATGTAGAACATAGCTTCATGTCAGGCTGTGTACACACTGAATGGTGCACACCAACAGGTATCACAACCCGCAAAGGGGGAGACACCACTGATAATGGGAAGTACTTTACTACTACCCTGCTGAGTCTGGTCTGGAAGGCCATGAACCTTGATCAATTAAGTGATGTCAGCAGTACAGATGTAGATGACAGTATGGTTGATGTCATGCTGCATATCATAACCTTGCCAGGTCATAGAACATCATCACCGAATCTGTGTTCCACCTACACTCGGTATACTAGATGTACATTCCTATATCACAGGAGTGTTTTGGAATGGGACTGCTGGCAGAAACAACACTACAGAAGGTATCTGAATAATACATGCACATCACACCAGTGCCAGATACAGTAAGACAGGGTTAATTAATTGCACTACTCATCATTGTAGTCCATACCACACAGACTAACAGAAGGCATCCGCCTATTGAAGTATGCGAATGACTATTACCTAGGAGCAATAGCCGACTCAGAGTGCTGTGGACAACATACAGAAGGGACTTTGTGGGTGAGGTGTGTGTGACATATGGCCACAGTCTGACAGCTACATATTACATTGTCACCCCTATGTTAATAACCCTTTACCCATGAGCTACCACCTAGGCAGCTGTCAACATAATGGACACTGTGTGTAAGGGATGCAGCTGGGCAGTTGTCTTTCCTGTGATAGCTACATCACCACATCTGTCAGGTAGTCATATGTGGCAACCCTAATCATGTCATGGTGCCATCCATGAATATAGAGATCATTGTCCAGCCATACAGAACACTCAAGTGACCCATATCAGATCACATATTTCCTTTAAGGGGGTATTGGCCATGTTCAGATGGCCTACACCAGCCTTCCCATTCCCCATCTCCACTATGTAGCATGATGCATACCCTGAATAAATCCATGTCCAACCCAGTGATGTTGGAAATGCTACACGTACACATCCTGATCTCAAACACATACTTCATGGACATCCACATTCCTAGTACTAGGATCACCACATGCTGGACAGATCCTTGTCCCTTACACTTTACATAGTCCTGCCATACTATGTATTCCTGTCCAGCAAAGCTGCACATCACCCCCCTCTCAAACATGGTGTGATGACCGCATGGTAAATGTATCATTAACCTTGTGGATCAGTTATGTGGCACTGCTCCACCTGGCCCCAGAGACCCACCTGTCAGCTACAGCTAGATAACCTTTCATCCTAGATTCATACATGGCCCAGAGCATATAGCCTACTAGTTGACTTTGACTGTACATACTATAGTTGATATCCATCCCTGCAAATACCATCTGGCTAGCCAGTGTCCCATGTGTATCACATGTGCAACACAGGTGATACATGGCAGGATGTTGAATTGCTGTACAGTGCCGTGTTTATGTATATGGCAGAACACATACATGTAAAACCTTCTGTGAGCAAGTCTGCAGGGTCACAGGTCATGTCCATTAAGGCAGTGTAAGTCTTTATATGTGACATATACACAGCATCAAGGTCAACTGCATTAATGTGGACACATTCAGCTATGTGCTGATAGGTAGGAACACCAGTACAGGCAAACAGATATGCCCACATCAAGACAGCATCCACATGGAGTATGAGCAATGTAATCAGGTGACACACACACATATGGTGATAATATCCACTCACCACTGAGTGTCACATGATGTGTGTGACACAAACATGTCAGTGGTGTCAGTGTCATGTAGATTTGCAAATACAACTATTTAATCATAATAAATGCAATACACATGTATGTTCAGCTGTAGCTCTGTATGTCTCTGTGAGTTACTGTGACCTGTCTCCATCATTATGTCTTCCAGGTATACTGCATGCAAGGCTACCCTCTTATATGGTTTTGACTTGATAAAGCCTGGAATATACCAGGCAAAAGCGCTTGTCTCACTGTTCTGTTTGGAATCTATTTTTTTGAAAGTGTGCGAATAAATTGTTCCAACTACGCTGGTGGATTATTGCTTCAGTTGGTGGTTTTTGACTTCCACATTACTGGTTTTCGTTGGTTTCTCATTTTCGTTTGCTACCCTCTTATACCCGCTTGGAGGATGAGGCCCTCATCCCATACCTACATGACAATCATGATATCCTGTTCAGCCATGTGCCACAGGATGCCCTGAGGATTGAACTTCGCAGGAGGGTTAATGATGTGGGTGGCCACAACAGCACATACCAGCAGGTGCACAGATACTGTACAGACCTCATTAGATGGGTGAAACAGCATGCAAATGCAATTGCCAGGGAACAAGGTGCAACAGGGTGGTGGACCACCAACCCAGCCACCACTCACATGTACCGAGGAGCTACTGGCCAATCTGGAGACACCTGCAGAACAGCATCCACAAGTCTTAGCCGATATTGTGGAGGTGGGTGTCTCTCAACCACCGAGCCTGGAGTTGCTTGGTAGGTCTACTGCACCTGTAACAACTATATTCCATATAATTGCATGTGTCACTGTGCAATATGAAATGTAACATTATATGGAAGGCATGTATACACACATGCCGCATACTATAGTATGCTACTCTGTGTATGCACACATGTACATACACCATAGTATAGTCTAATGTACTGGTATATTTGTGAACATGCACATTGCACCCTGTAGCTATAATACAGGCATGGATAATGCTCATACTTCTGTGTTACTCCTATTTAGGTACCTCTGGCATTCTGCTGTGACAGCAGCCCATTGCAGGTGAGACTGTTATTATTTATCAGGCATCGTAATGCACAGATCTATCTGCCATATGGCCATTTACCACATGTACACATAATGTATGGTCCTGTCACAATATACAGGTCAGACCTGCAATCCATCACAATGGCTACCCATGTATAACACTTACAAACTATGTGAATCACCGACATGAATCCTCACAAACTGTCATTGCCAGATGTGTGGGCAGCTGTGCATACAATGGTGGAGGTGCTGTTCACTGTAGGGACATGTACTACAGATCAGAACTACACATGTGGGGAATACAAACAGTACTACACAGTGAGCTGGAATATGGCCAGCCCACAGGATTCACTGGTGTGGATCATAGCCCTGCTATGAATGTCACACAATGTGATGTGCTATCTTGACATGTCCATGACATCTAGTAGCCTGGCTGCAACACTGCCTAACTGTCCTGAAAAACATATCCAACATACCAAACATGCCACCCTTTGTCTGCATAACCCTGTCGTCAGTGGAGCATATGACATCTATGGGTGTATGTCATATGGGGCAACGCAGACATATGAAATAGATCCCCATCACAATAATTTGGCCAACACATGTACACACATGCCATGGAGGATGGCCAGAGACATGAAGCAACACACACAGTAGACGTGATGTGCTTGTGTGTACACCCTGTCGTACAATGGCTACACATGGTCCAACTGTGGCCTTTGTGTAATGGTTTTATTGCAGATGTGGAACACTAGACATCCTACAGGCCTGTGCATATCTTAAGTAGGCGTGACATCAATTCACCACATAAGATGTGTTGAACATCTTGAGTGTGTCATGACATGACAGCAGTCAGTGTACAGTATCCACACCAGCCCACAGATACAGTACATTCCCCTTGCTGGTGTTGGACATCAATGTCATACTTACTCCTTATGTGTGTGTGTGTGTGTGTGTGTGTGTGTGTGTGTGTGTGTGTGTGTGTGTGTGTGGTACACAGATGTCATGTGGGACATGGAGTGCCGACGAGTTTGCCATGTCTGGCCATTGTTTCCAGGAATCAGCAATATGGTTGCAGATGTGCAGGGTGTCATCCATATACCTTTCAGTGACCTGTGTCACACATTCCACATCATGGTTTAGTGTGTATACACATCAGTAATGTGGGTCACATTCCACAGTATATATGTATTGTATCTGAACACAGTCATGGCTATGAATTGTCTGTAACTCACACTGTATAGCAATTGAGACGCCTCATGATTCCCTGCAATGGCCATGCACATCAGCTAAATGTGCAGTATATCTGTAGGGCAGACATATAACACTGTATTGGGACACCATTACCCCACTGTGTATTTGACAGGACACCATTGTGTTAAACATGTATGCATATCATTGCACACATCAGCAAATCACATGTCATGCTACATGTGATTGTCAAGGTCATATGCCACACATCAGGCAGGTGTACTGTTAACCTGTGCTGGTCTACATGGTGTAACACAGGGATGTATGCTAACTACTACTATGATTGTGTAATTTGCATGCCTTCTGCTATGACACATGCACGCTATTGTGTGCAACCCAGGGATGTATGATAACTACCACTATTACTGTCTGCGCTGTATGCTGTCTGCCATATCACATGCATGTTGCATGCCCATTGTCATATCACATGCATGTTGGGTGTCATAGCATATGTGTCTGTGTGTCTGTGTCTATTGTATAGATTGTAATGCACAGTTCTTGTCTGCCCCTCACATGTGATGTAGGTGCATTGCCCTCATGTGGTCCATCTGATGTTAGTGTCCCCACAGACTCTAGCAGTAATGATGAACGTATGATTGAGGCACAGTCAGAGTTGTCAGGGGCTAAATCTGTGCCATTGGTTGCCAATCCACCTATATCCCCCTCATCCCTGCACACAGATCCTATGCCTACCAATATCCCATCACCAGTGGCCATACAGGAAGGACAGTTGGCATGTGGTAACTTGGAACAGGAAAGTGTGGGGGCTATGGAAGGTGTGCCTGCACACCATGGTGTCAGCCAACTGACTGGTGATGCCCCACACTGGCACATGGCCAGTGCTGCTCATAGGAGGACCTCTAGCCAACATGCCCCTGCAAGACAGAGCATAGCAGCTGGTGTCACCAGACACATGTTTCAGGCTGTAATGGAGGCACAGGCACGTGCTGATTGGCACAACAGAGAAGATCAGAGGCTTCAGAGGGCTGCTGTCCATTCTTTAAACAACAACATCCAGGCAATGGTAAATGCTCAACAGCAGATTGCTGAAGCTTTGGATAGACAGTTGGGTGACATGGTTGGAGTCCTTGACTGTGGCATGACAATCCATGAGTGTGAGCTGTCTGTGTTGGAACATCTGGTAGGAGTGAGGTGTCGGGTTTCAGGTCTACGTGAACGAGCTACCTCACATGTCCGCTCCCATAGTGGTGGTAGCAGCAGCAATGAAGCTGGTGCTGCACTGTCTACACCATGACACAGCAGGCCACGTACATGTGGCCCTGGATGGTCCCAACAGGGACACGGTTCCAGTGGATAAGTGTCATCAGACAGTACCCAATCTGCACCTCTGCCTGGTAGTGCCCATGCAAACCCTGGCAGGCACAGGTAACATGTCCATGGCCGGACACCGTGAACTGTAAAACCTGGCCTGTACAGTTTGCATCTGTCAATAATACCCCTGTGTAGGCCAGACACATGCCATAACTGTGTGCATACGTACACGCACACACTGGAAACATAGGTAGGGCACCGCAACACACACTTGCACAACATCCACACACGCCCAATTAAATCAAAGGCCCTAACCCACACACATAATGTCATCCAATGGTGCAGCCTAGGTCTCTGGCAAACATTATGACCCTGTGCATATGATGATGCCTGCACCGCATCCCTGACATCCACACCATTGGTGCAGGGACATGCTCATATGGTCTGATGCACAGGGTGAACAGACTAGGAAGATAAATGTAGTTTACAATTGTTGAGTACTGTTGACAGGCAGCAGACATACCATGTACTACAAGTGTACAATGCATTTTATACTGTTAACAGTATGTGTCTTGTGTAACAGCAGTAACTGCATGTTGGTCATGATGTTCTGCTTTCCTCCTTCAGGTCTAATTGCATGTGCCGGTGGATGTCAGTGTTTGCAGTTAGTGTCCCATATTTCAATGTGGACTACTCACAGGTATGTATGAATATACCAGCATGCATTGTGTAGCTGCCACATAACAGTGAGAATGTCCCACGTTCCAAACTGGTCTACTGATCCAAGGCATGATAGCTGTGTATTAAGCTACTGTGGCTACAGACATGACATCCATACTGGGTGACATCACAGGTACAGTTACATGGAGTGGTGAGGTAAGAGTGCGGTCTAGCTGATTACAAGGGTAGAGGCCAGTGGGAAGTGTGATGCCTTATTGGGAAGCAGTAATACACGTTCCCATGACAGGATGCCAACTCACAACTGCATCTACACACTCAGGTATTGACACACATGTATTCAGTGACACAGTAACACACCCACACACTCATGGATTCCCTAACACAGTAACACACACTCACACACAGTTGCTACTGTTGAGGCGAGGACCCCTGCCTATGTGCAAATCATCATTACAGTTCTGTGCGCCTACATGATGCTCCACAGAGAATACACATGTACAGGTAGTCAGTATGGCCTAAGATCGTGGACATCATCATGGATAGTAGATTGTATCACCTGGATGGGGGAGGGGTCTTATCAGTTCAGAATGGTAACATACATCCTCACTCCAGGGAGCAGACAGCCATACATACACACACACACACACACACACACACACACACACACACACACACACACACACACACACACACACACACACACACTGTGGCATTCACTATTGAATACACCTATGTCACGCACATACAGATACCTCACATGTGTGAGATACACGCCCCTGCCTATGTCCTGCTTTCTAAATTGCAGTCTGCACAGATGTCAACATTAGTGTACAGGAGAGTGAGTAACAATTGAGATGTATTCCCCACCATACATGACATATATGGACATACACACAACCACACATGCCAGTACTGTGAATCAAACACCTGCCTAGCTCATGATATGTATGACAGACTTACAGCAGTATTGCACGCATTACAAAGTGCACTGATGATTCCTTTGGCAACAGTGCTGATATATGCACACGGGAGGTGTCAAGTGATTTACCTTCGGTGTCACCGTGACCGCTGTCTATGTTGTGTGTTATGTCCTTCAGTTAACGAAACCATTGCTTACAGGCTTCACAGGTTATTGCAGGACCGCTTGTGACACACCTGTGAGCTGTCCTCAGCAAACATCCATCTGCAAAGATGCCCCACCACTTAGTAATTTCCACATATCTGTCCAAACCTGAGGTACATCTTTCCATACATTCAGCATATCACCATATACAGTTGGCAATGTTGAGGCTGCATTGCAACTGTATGACGTACTAAGATACATGTCACCTGCATACATCAGCAACTGCACACACATGGTATCTGAATGCAAACCACTACATGTACATGTGTGTAGGTCCTACAATCCTGTCATTTGTGCATGTTTGTAGGCATTGCAATTGGTGGACATCTGTAATGACATACATGACACATGGAATATTGTATGATATGATAGGCGTAATGGGTGGCCGGTGCAGAGGGAATGTTACCTCTGTCAACATTGATATCACACCTGATAGGTTCATAGGTTCATAGGTTGCTACTAGGCTATCAGCTCTAGGGCCTATACAAGCTTAGCCATAACAACTCCCTGGCTATTTCTTCCCACACTATTTACTTCACTGGACCCCTGTCTAGCAGGGTGACTGACATGATCCCTGGGGTGAATTTCATTTCTCCCATCCAATTGTCAAGGTTCCTTTTGAAGAGGGCCAAAGAGGCACTCTGCTTGACATGTATGGGAAATTTATTCAGGAGTCTGGGGAGTCTCTGGGTCAGGAACCTATCCCTCCAGCATGTTTTCTTTATTGCGATGACAAGGTTTAGATCCCTGGAGCATGTGGCTCTGAGGGATTGGGATTTCTTTAAGTGTAGCATATCCAACAGCTCTGGCTTTGACATGACCTTGTATGTTAAGCAGAGATCGCCTCTGAGTAGACGATATGCGATAGAGAATAGCTGGCATTTTTTAAGGCAGTCAGTGTAGGGCATCTGCTTTAGGCCTGTGATTCTTTTAGTGAGGTATTTCTGCGGCCTTTCCAGTTGTTGCAGATGTCTTGAGAGGTACATACCAAACGGGGCATTGTATTCTATAATGGGTCTAATGAGGGATGAGTACAGTGGGACAATGACCTCCTTTTTTCTGGATGAAAAGCCCTTAGTGATGAGGTGTGCCACATAGAAGGATTTTCTGACTGTTATGGCGATGTGGTTATCAAAGGTGAGACCACTGTCCACCTGTGTCCCTAAGTCTCTTATCACACTTTCAGTGTTTAGTGTATTGCCACTTATATGGTAATTCATGGATACATGTTTTTTCCCCAGAGGGGATAACTATACATTTCTTGGCATTGAGCTTGAGCCCATGGCTCTGGCACCAAGCATCTGTTTCTGTAAGGCCCTTTTGTAGAGTATCCACATTTTTTGGGATTCAATAATGGCTCCCAGTTTGCAGTCATCTGCGAACTTTGTTAGCCAGAGTCCCTTAGTGTTGCCTGTACTTCAGAGAAGTAGATGCCAAACAAGAGCGGTCCCAGGACTGAACCCTGAGGTACTCCACTTGTCACTTATCTGGAGCTGGATTTGGAGTTGGCTACTTTTACAGTGTGGGTTCTATCAGTAAGCTAGTTAGCAACCCATTGGGTGACGTAGGAATTAATGCCCAGCTTAGTAAGTTTATCTATGATTCCAGAGTGGGGGATGGTGTCAAAGGCCTTGGCAAGGTCTAGATAGGCTGTGTGGACCACCTTACCCTTGTCCGTGGCTCTGGAGACTGATTTGAAGAAGTCAATCAGGTTCAGGAGACAACATCAGCACTTCACGAACCCAAACTGGGTGGGGTCCAGTGTTTGAAGGTTGCCAATGTCTTTGTTGATAAGTTCCATGATAATACGCTCCATGGCCTTGCAGATAAGGCTTGTCAGACTGATGGGATGGTAGTTTCCAGGATCCAAAGTGGATCCCCCTTGTGGAGTGAGACAACTGTAGCTCTGTGCCACTCAGTGGGCATGAAACCTGAGGTGAGGCTATGATTAAACATGACACTTAGGTGAGGTGCCAGTTCATATTGTAGTTCATGTAGTACACAGCCTGGGATGTCATCTGGTCCCATGGATGCTGTATTCTTAGCTTTGGAGAGTGAGTTTTTTACCTGTGTGGCCATTATTACCGGAACTTGGCAATCTTCCGGTATTGAGATGGACCATTCAGAGGGTGAGAGGGGGGTGAAGTTGGCACTGAATAAATCTACCAGGATATTGGCAATATCCTTGGGATCAGTATAATTAATGCCATTCTGTTTTAGCTCAGAGCAGATCTGAGCATTGCCATTTAGATTCTTGACATAGTTATAGAATGCCTTGTGGCTGTCTTTGGAATCTTTGGCAATTTTATTTTCGTAACTAGCTTTGGAGGATTTTATGAGGGATCTCAGTTTCTTACTGAGGCTGGTAAGGGAGATTTTTGCATCCTGGGATTTTCCTCTTTTCTGCAACAGTTTCTTCCTTTTGTTGTAAAGTTTGTTTATGGCAGGGGACCACCACATTGGCTTCCTTTTTTTGGATGAGAGCATCTTGGTTCTATTTGGGATGGCATGATTCATGCATCAGTGGATGTGCTCGTACAGTGCCTTAGTGTAGGATTCAGCAGTTGGACTTTCAGTTCCTGTCTGCATGGGTGTCATTAAGTTTGTCACTTCTGACTTGAGTAGCATGAAGTTGGCTTTGGATAAGTTTTTTATGGAGGTTTCCTTACTGAGGGGTGGGGGTGGGATGTGGATGCTAAGGGTGATTAACTTATGGTCAGACCTGACTAATGAGGGGGAGACCATAGGTGTGGAGCATCGATTTCCCATGTTGATAATGACCAGGTCTAGGATATTGGAGCCCCTGGTGGGACTATGAATTAGTTGATCCAGGGCATTGGAATTTATGAATTCCAAGAACCGCTGGACAAAGGTGTTAGTACATGAGTAGTTTTCCCAGTTAATGGCAGGGTAGTTAAAATCACCCAGTATTAGGGTGTTTGGTTCTATCTTAATATTTTTCAGTATGTTTAGAAAGGTGTAGTGAGAATCTTGGGGTATGGTGGGGAATCTGTAGCAAGCTACAATTTGGATTGGAGTCTTATCTAGTATTAGTTGCACCTGGAGAATTTCAGATGCATTGTGTTTGGCAACTAGCCTGGTGGTGTGAATATCCTTGGTGAATATTGACACTCCTCCACCTTTAGTGTTTCGGTCCTGGTTTGATGGCCGAAAAGTGTGGTAAGAGCATTCAGCAGCCATGGACCTACATTCCATGTACATGTGTGTAATGGCTGTAGCCACCTGTCTGCACAAAGGACAACAAAAGCTATGCTATTTACATGTATGTTGTGTGTGTGTGGCATGTACATATTTAGGGCAGGTACATGTATGTCATATCCAAACATGAGGGTGTGTACTGGTGTACAGCAACAGTCATCTGCTAATGCTGTAAATAACCGAGGGCCCCTGGTATGTGTACAGCTGACCTGGTTACAGACAGTGGTATCATTGCATTGCATAACACGTGATGCAACTGTGTCAGTACATGGGTACTCTCTACAGTTGATGTATAGCTTGGTACAGTCCAGTGGTCAAGGGTCACATGGTGGTGTACTCTTATATGTCCAACAACATGTATGGATGTGTGTTGGTGGTCCAAGGGCATGGTGATGTCTGAGGTTTACATCCTAGAATGCAGCATTTGACACTGTCCTGCACCTGACTCATCTGTGATGCCTTTTGTGGGGGTACTGGTCAGTACATGTGAGTGGCCCCTATGTATGTGGGGACACCACCACCTGGAGTGGTCCATACCTGTGTTATGGCCCACATGTCTGGTTCTGAGATATATGGTGATAGGGCTATTGTGCACTACAGAGCCTTCAGCCAGGTGTTCATCACTGCACATATGTCAGTACTCCCTATTGTTGGATCTACAGGGAGCGCACTGGTTAGCAGAAGCATGCAATGCAGTTGTTCTCTAGGTGTCAGAGTGTTATCCTGTGTTTAGGGCATTTGCCTTGGAAAGGCACTATATGGCTGAATGCGACTTGGGTATTATCCCCACTCCCTTGAATCATGGATGCATGTAATATGTGTCAAAGGCCTGTCTACTGTCAGTCATGTCATCCCAGAATGACAAACACTGGACAACCTTGTACTTACAGCAGGACATTGGCTCATTGAGTTGGTCAAGCAGTTGCCACTCCTAGCAAGGCTCATTGTGTTGGTCAAGCAGTGTCCACTCCTAGCAAGACATCACTGCGAGTGGTGGTATTGTGCTTGTTATAGGATGGTACATCTAAGGTGACAGACAGCAGCAGAAATTGTATAATAGGCCGGTGTCAGATATATGTAGAGCAGCGTTCCTGCTAACAATGACAACTACTAACACCTGAGCCCATTACAATGTTTTCTTTACATCTAACTGTAATAGCATGGCCACTGTGGCCTTCTGTGTTTAGAATCAGAGTGCATCCCAGACTGCCCTGTGCTACTATGTCTGTGCTACTAAGTGTATGAGCATGCCCAGTATAACCTTGTGTAGATGGACACATAGTACATTCCGAACAGCCCAGTCAGCCCTGTGCTACTTAGTGTGTGAGCATACCCAGTGACACCTTGAGTCAGTTATGTGCCTCTGTGTATGGGCATGGCCATTGTAACCCTGTATAGTGATAGTAGTCGTCCATTCCACAGATGGGCATACTCCAGGTCAGGATGGATTCCTTCTTTAAACACACAGGTTCACAGGTATGTACATCTTAACTGCCAGCGTCACTGTTAATGTCCACATTCCTAGAAGCCAAATCCAGAAAGCGAGATCCCAGAACACAGCTCCGTGGAGTAAAAAGTTTATTCAATCAAAGGTGAATAAAAGGGAAATAAAACCACCATTAACGCCTTTTTCAAAAATATCATGGAACAAACAGCGTTTTCGTCAGGTTAATCGACTTCATCAGTTCTGCATCTCAGTTCTGATGAAGTCGATTAACCTGACGAAAACGCTGTTTGTTCCATGATATTTTTGAAAAAGGCGTTAATGGTGGTTTTATTTCCCTTTTATTCACCTTTGATTGAATAAACTTTTTACTCAACGGAGCTGTGTTCTGGGATCTCGCTTTCTGGATTTGGTTTGGAGTTATTGTGGTTTTTTGGCCTTATTGGTGGTAGTCACATTCCTAAAAGTTCATAATGACAGCCTTGAAATGTGTAGTATGTGTGACGTGACTTGTAACTATGTAGTATTGTAATAGTGATCTGTAGATAGGCAGGTGTTCCATTCCCACCACTGGCGCATGTGTGTGTGTGTGTGTGTGTGTGTGTGTGTGTGTGTGTGTGTGTGTGTGTGTGTGTGTGTGTGTGTGTGTGTGTGTTTGTCCCTGTCTGCCTGAGGACTGAATAATGCTTTTAGACTGCTCACACTCCATACAATTCTTATACCCACCTTAGGCAAGGCTAATGATGTCACCCACCTACAAATACACCTCTGGGAGTGCTGTGCCCCAGTAATCTTGGTAGCGTGTTATGTAACTACGTAATGCTGTAGTGTAATAAAGTAATTAGGTCAGTGTTCTAATCCCAGACTTGTCAAGTGTGTGTGTGTGTGTGTGTGCGTGTGTGTGTGTGTGTGTGTGTGTGTGTGTGTGTGTGTGTGTGTGTGTGTGCATGTGTGTGTGTCCCCATCTGCTTGAGGACTGAATAATGCTTTTAGACTGCTCACACTCCATACAATTCCTATACCCACCTTTGGCAAGGCTGATTATGTCACCCACCTACAAATACACCTCTGGGAGTGCTGTGTCCCAGTAATCTCGGTAGCGCATTCTGTAACTGTGTAATGCTGTAGTGTAAAAAAGTAGTTAGGTTGGTGTTCTTATCCCAGACATGCCAGGTGTGTGTGTGTGTGTGTGTGTGTGTGTGTGTGTGTGTGTGTGTGTGTGTGTGTGTGTGTGTGTGTGTGTGTGTGTGTGTGTGTGTGTGTGTGTGTCTGCCTGCATGAGACAAGTACAGGGCTTTGTAGAGTATGTACCTGTAGGTGTGCTGTAACCCAGTATTTGCCATAGCACGTGCCCTAAAAGCATATTGCTGCAGTGTGATATGGTAGTTTGTGGTTCGTATACAGGACATGGCAAGTGTATGTCTGTCAGAGCCTGTTTAGAGGTGGCTGTGAGTGTCTTACCATCGGACATGTTGGGGAGTGGATGCTGTAGTTTTCCTATATGGTGTCCGTTTTATGACACATTGGCCACCTCACAAGGAGTACAGCTGTCAGTCAGCCATGAGACTGTGTTGGCAAAAGGCCTGGTGAACAACATATGCAGCCCTACTAGTACCCGGTATATGTCCTGCACCCATGTGCCATGCACAAACACAGGTGCCTAGGATATCCTGCTATGTGGCTAGTACCATGTACATTGATGACAGATAGTAGGCATGTTGTGAATGCAGTGGCCTGCAGAAGACATCGCACCATGTACAGCGGTACAATAGGCACATATTTGCGGACATTGTGCCTTCACTATGTTGCCCACTGGATGCCTGCAACATATGTGGTGCCATCAAATGTGATCCACAGAGGCCATACAATGCCGCACACATGTGCCCTGTATGGAACAATGCCACTGACACCAGGGAATACCTGTATCATACTATCAATACAGGTACAGGGTCGACCTGCTCACTATAAGCAGGTTTCGCCACACTAGAACAGTATTGGCATATCGGGGGATTATAGTCTGTGTACACAACATGTGCCTGCCAAACCAGGTACACCTGTACATGTCACTGTACAGTATTGTGGGATATGCACATCCCAGGCAATGTCCATGTGAAGTCCACAACAGCAACTATAGAATGACAAAATGTCCCAAAACAAAAACTGGTACAGGACTCAAGGACTTAGCACAGCTCGAACAGTAGTGCTCCTTTATTGAAAAATGATGAATAATCCAATTTAAACACACGGCTGGTTAAATGCTTTCATCTGTTGTAGTACAGACTTCCTCAGAACCAGTGTTTTAAAAATAACCATAGTTTAAATAGCAAATTTGGTGCCAATGTCCATGTGAAAGACTATCAAACACAGACATGGCATGCATTGCAAAGCTATGGCCATACACATTGGTAACCAGGATGTCAGGGCAGATCATGCAATAGCCATCTGTGTGGGACACTGCAGACACTACACCCCTGCACTGCACACCATTATCGGTTGACGCGATGCCAAGGAGTACCCCTCACCCAGCCTTGTACAGCCATCTTGCACAGCCAACCACTACACACCCATGCAGCAATGCATACATGCATGTCAGTACTGGCACCTTGTGTCTGCATGTGGGTTATGATGCTCCCAACCACAGTCACTCCCAGCAACCAACAGATGTCAAACACTTTCACATACCCTAACCCATAGAACCTCCAGATATCCCCTGTGGTGCATGTAGTCCTGTGCATTACTGCAGTGTGGCAAGCTAAGTAGTTAGGTTGTGTATTTGTGGCCCTGGCAAAGAGTGTCATTGCGAGTCCATTAGAGAGTGTGGTTGTGGTGACAATGGCATCCGTTCACATGGACAGGCATGTGTGCCACACCTGATGTATGTCTACTATCTCTGTTGCAGATGTCTCTCATCTACACACATATGTTCTTAGAGCACAGCAACATGTCGGCTTTGTGGCACATGTAGTAACATCAAACACATGTAATAGTAATGACTAGTCAGTCAGGGGTTTGACCCTTGTACTGTTAGGCATGTGGCAGACAATGCTTACGGTTAGGTCTCCAAGCCCTTCTCTGGTGTACTTTGCCTGTCCCACCCACACACTCTCTGGTGGATGTGAAGGTGTACACCTGCTCAACAGCAGCATGTGTATTGTAAGTGATGGACATGATCAGGTGATGGCCTCTGCACCTGTTGCCATCTTCCTGTAGCTAATTGCATGTGGAACAGCTGTGATAGTGTTCCCATAGCCATTCACATGATAAACACAGCACACTATCTAGGAAAAACATGTTGGTATTTGGCCATGACAGTCGCTGTGAGTGGTACCTGGATGTGATGTTCTGAAACGGCATCACAGATGATATCTGGATGTACCTCAAACATTATACACAGTGGGAAATAGCCTAAAGACAGAAGGGTGATGTGCCACACATGACTACAGCATGTAAGTGTAGCGATGCTGCATTGAGACTACTGCCTGTTTAACATGCTGTGTGTGGTAATGGCTATTCTGCATATTTTAATATAGGCATAACAGTACTCTGTCCATGAGGGGCCCCCATCTGTAGGGCCATCTGTGAACTGGTCAGTGTGTGGAACCATTGGTTTCCTGTGTTACACACTGAGCACACATCTGTGCCCAGCAGGAGCATAGTGTGAGGATTGCAGACAGTACATGATGATAGGGAAGTGTTACTGCCATTGCATCCCTGACTGGACATATGTCACATGAAACAGTGGTATGACAAACACTGTCTGGAGTTCCCAGTGACAAGCCAGTAATGGGAAACTGTTCATAGCTGCGTTCACACGTCTACTACACATTGTACAGATGGCATTCAGTATATATGCATGTGTTCTGCTCCCTCCTCAAATGTATACCATCTGTTGTGTTGGGTTAATGGTGATATCTATGCATACTGTTGTAGGTAATTCTGTATGCTGTCGTCTATCACTAAGCCATATGTGGGTTTAAACTGCAACATAGGTTGAATGGGTTGGGAGGTCCCGGCAGAACCTCCTGTCCCACTTCAGCTGACCATGGCACCGGGCACCAGCACATCTGGGGCCCAGCCTTGGACATCAACCTCTGTTGGCTCTGCACCACCTACTGGTGGTACCACCACTGAGGATGGGGCACGTCCCCCCTGGGAGCAGGACCAGACAGGTACATGTCTGCTGTCATGCTGTCCTGGACGTGTTGTGTTGGGGGCTCACTAAGGGGTTCCGAAGCCAGATATGCAAGCTCAGGGGTGGAGTGTCACATTTACAGGGTGATGCTGCCCCTCCTGGACATCCCCCAGCATTGCCTCCTTTGCAGCTGTTTAGGTGCAGTGGCAGCTGCCCATGGCTGGGGACCTCCATCCCACTGTTCCTATGGGCTTGTGAATGCCAAACACCCATCCCTGTCCAAGGTGTATCCCCCCACATGTGTCATATACCAACCCTGTATGCTGTCTTGTCTGTGATCCTACCCTACCTATCCTCCACAGCCATACCTCCACTCCTTTCACCACATCCAACCCTCACCCTATGGAAACATAAGGCCAATCGGCTCCTAGGACAACATCTGCCCTATACATAGCTGTCCATTTCACACACGTGCCCACTGGACACATGTACCCTTGTAATATGCATCACAACATACTCCTGTTATCCTCACCCCTGTCCCTCAGGCGCACGATCCTGGTATGCACATCACTCCTAAATGGTCCAGGTACACATGATGAGGGGAACCCCGTTGTACATACCAACACTACCGGTCCCTCTGTGGTTACCCCATTTACCTTTATCATGATGAGGATGTTGCACACAGCACCTTGCATGAGTACTGTTCACACATAATGACTGGGCAGGTACTGTTGTGTTAATGTACATTACATGCACAGAGTGATGTGTACGGTCAATGTACAACTGTTTGTGTGTATGAATGACACATGTCTGTCTGAGGCAGTCTTGAGATTACATAGAACAACACCACTACATAATACAGGTGTCGCTGGTGTTTCCTGTTCCATTAGTTTGTAATGTTTGTTGCCACATGGTATGCTCCTGATATATCTCTATATATGTATGTACCTATATGCTGGACATAACCACTCACATATACATCTACATGATGGGATACATTCCTATACTGTTGAATGACTGTGCTGTATGATATGTTTGTGGTACTGTCCGTTGTCTGTATATCTGCCATGGCACATTGATAAATCACATTAGCTGTGTGTGCAGGGTCCTGGTTCCGAGCCTTGCAGAGGACATTTATTTGGTCGCAGGGCAGAACAAGGCCATTGGATATGGAGGAAGTAAGGCACATTAAAGCAGTTGTGAGCGGGTGTGCGTGGTTTTGCATGGTTTTAAGCAATGCTATCCTCTGGTTACAGCTTCTTGCACTTGGTTAGCCTCTACATTGCTTTACCAGTGCAATACTCGCATACTGGTAGCCAAACGACTTACACCCACTCTCTCCCACACCTGCAAATGCATCGACATTGGTGCTTGCATCTGACACTCACACCCCTGGGTGGGAGCGAGGACCACAATATTACCTTGTGATGTGTATTACAGATTTATCATTATCATTATTATTATTATAGTATTATCAGATTACATGCCTACAGTATCTGGAATGGCTGCCAATAAGGCAACGGCATGCCATTCAACTGTACAGAATTGGTGGCCTGTCCAGTGATTATTCATATTATTTGTGTGCTCCTCTTACAATCTGCTCCCATCTGGCTGATACATGAGAACTGAGACTCTTCAATACAGACAAGTTATTGGGTTTTGGGACCCACATCCATCGGCCGAGTCATGCTACCGCATACCTATTACAGGGTTGCCACCTTTTCAATTGCCCAAGGTGGGACTTTTATGTAGAAACGTCTGATTTTGCAGGGCAAAACATACCCACAGCCAGTACAAAGGAAAGAACTTCACTGTTTTACCTAAATAAAAATTTATTCTTGTAGCATTATAGTTGCTTATTTGGTTTCTTATAACATTTAGGTGTTTCAGATACAAAATAATTGTTTTATGCAACTACTACAGACAATATAGGAAATCTTTGCTCTAAAATCTCAGGACATTTGCCATATTTTCAATTATTTTGCAGGACACAACTGCCCAAAGGGGACTGTCCCTCACAAAGATGGACAGGTGGTAACCCTAACCTATTCTATCATCTTTCTAAGGTAGTCAGCGGAATATGCGCCTTCTGTCACTATCAGATCTCTCATACGAATGGGGAAGAATGAACACTGAATCAGGGACACTGCATAACAACATCAGGGACACATTTAGAAGTTTGGTGCTATAACCTGACACATTGACAGATCCAGACCATATGTAGTCATATACATTGTCTGAGGTACATGCTGTTTATGACTCTTACATGTTGTCATTATTCATTACGTGTATTCCACTGCCTTTCCTCCTAATATCACTAGTTCTAGGAGGGATTAGGTGGGACAGAGTAAGATTCTGAGTCGTAATCACGGAAGTCCCTGGTAATCGGGGACAGTTCTATGGTATGGTCCCTATGTGTTTCCCCAATGGTTTACGGGCTATCCAGTGCATGTGCTCTTAGGGTTTGGGAGGTATGGGCATGTGCTATGCCCACATCGGAATATTACTTACATCCATGGGTTGGTCCTAATACGGCTCTGCCAGCCAACACCTGCATGCCTAAGCCCATAATCACATACCCATAGTTCCCCTACCTGCCACTCCTCTACAGCAGTCATCCTTACTGTGGGAGCAGGTGGGGTATAAACACACCACTACACACAGCCCACTCTCCCCATGTCGGGAGACATGTCATACATTGTGTCGGCCCATGAGTTATCAGGCTTGCACGACCTACTGGTCCGTGTACATCTACAGCCTGGTCAGAGAAATCATTACAGGGCCTGGCTCCGGTCATTAATTTTTGGTGTCCCACAAGGGATATTGATGTCTATGTTTCAAGTGTAGATGTTGCAGATCTCTCCCACAGGTAGTTTCCTGCCGGTAGTCTGGGAAGCAGTGGTGTATTTACCTTTATTGTGTGTCTGTATGTCTCTCCGGCCTAGCTGGGGGGGGTGGGGGTGATGCTATGTGTTACACATTTGTTTATTGAACCTGCCACCAGCATATGCCTGACCTATGAACATATGTTACCCGTAACTGCTGCATCATATCCTATGTTTGCATACATATATATTCATATCTTGCTGTATAGATATAAATATATATATATATATATATATATATATATATATATATATATATATATATATATATATATATATATATATATAGGTCTATGGTTGTCTGCATATGTATATATTCATATGTGGGTATGTATCTGTATTAATTCTCTGTATGTATACATTCGTACTATGGCGAGGGAGAAGCATATCCATATCTTACAATGTGTGGATATACACACAGATAGCTCTACATATATACGTCTACATCTGGTTATTCCATTCCTTGCCATATAGATTACACTTTGCTTTAGTGGGTCTCGCAGTGGGTGTGGCTGCTCATTGGGCGATGCGTCTACCCAATTAACACATTTGCTTACATCCCTAGGGCTGTCCATATTGGCCAACATCAGCCAACACCTGCACACCTAAACCCATAAGTAGCTACCCATAGTTCCCCCACCCTCGCCTCCTTGACAGCACCCATCCTTACTCTGGGACCTGGTTGGTTCTGGACACACCACTACATGCTGCCCACTCTCCACTTCACAGTGCCCATTTCATATAATTGTCTCGGCCTATGGTTCATCAGGGTTAACCACCCTTGTATACCGAGTCTGTATACACTGCAGACAAGATGGCTGATCTATCACATATGTATTGTTTTGCCAATTTTTGGAGTGTCCCACAAGGGACGCTGTAGTATGTGTTCCATGATTAGAATCCACGGGTGCACTGTGCCCCCCCCCCCCCGGTTGTATCCTGCCTGTAGTCTGGGAAGCAGTGGACACTTTACATTGATTGTGTGTATAGTTCCCATGTCCGGCTGTAGGGGGGGTGGAAGGGCATGCTGCGTGTGTCATGTGTCTTGCCTGGGCTCCTCACTTCCATTGCCATAGCCTGTGGACATATGTCATTTCTGTGTTCTTTTTCCTATCATAGCTGTATATCTCTATATATCTACACACACACACACACACACACACACACACACACACACACACACACACACACACACACACACTCACATATATAGCCATATATATATATATATATATATATATATATATATATATGTATTCATGTATTTATATATGTACATATATGTGTATATATATATATATATATATATATATATATAGATATAGATATATAATTGGGAGCCTATTTATGTACGTGTTCAGCGTATTTCCTTTACAATTAGACCAGTTTAGTACTTGGCGTTGCCGTAGTGGGCAGATCACAGGAATGATTCCATGTGTGCGGAGACCTCAACATTTGATTATCGTCAGCACAGCACTGACTTAGGACACTGTACACGCCTCTGCGTTGTAGCAGTTTCATCCCGTCCCTCTTCTGCACAGCCTATTATTCCACATACTGTCGATGTTTGTATGTGCACATTCCTGTTATTTATGTCTACAAATGGAATGCATTTGTTACAGAGAATGCACTTCTACATATTGATGTCTGTATGTGTGTATGTATATATACCTATTATGAACTCGCTGACCTCCACAGGGTGGTCTAATTAGAACCGGGCCATCCAACCCTGGCACCCTGGCACCCTGGCACCCTGGCACTCCTGGATCCATAATCTCATACCCATAGTTCCTCCACCTCACCCGTGTTCAACTTACACACGTAACTTCCAATATGCACTTGTTATCGCAGCCATGAAACACCTCCAAACATTGCCCTCTCCAGAGCATTATGGGCCCTACACATATGTTGTCCCACCTCGTGTATTCCCAGGCTCTCCCACCATTTAGTCTTTGAACATACCTGCCCTTGCTTGTGTAATGGTCGGAGGGCTAAATGCTCTTATTAATTTTTGGGTAGTCCCAGCAGGGAATATCCTCTGTCTGTGTGTAAAGTAGACTGAGCAATTCAACTTTGTTACTCTCACTGGTAATATCCTGCCTGTGGTGTGTGTAGCAGTGCTTTTCTCACTCTTGGACAGCGTGATATGGCATACGCTGACAGCACTCTATGATACTATAGTTGCTGTTGATTCCCTTCTCATCCCTTGTCTATGCTTTATTGTTATGACGTTCATTCGTGATATATATATATATATATATATATATATATATATATATAATATATGTGTGTGTTGTGTGTGTGTGTGTGTGTGTGTGTGTGTGTGTGTGTGTGTGTGTATATATATATATATATATATATATATATATATATATATATATATATATATATATATATATTTTACATCTGTACATACTCATATACATTTCCTATGCTGAATGCTGCTTACACCTGAGCAAGCACAGTCTGATATGCTTACTGTTTGTTATATATGTTTACTGCCACTTATTTGTGCTTACTTGTGCCCTCTTCATTATGACAGTACCCCTTTGATTGAAATTATCTGGTTAAAAGTCCCATGCGATACTCAAGTTCACTTTTACATATTATTATGTCATTTTTACAGCAGGACGACATTTATTCCACATGAAAAATGATATGTGCTATTGTTGAACTTGAACCATGAATGCCTGTTTGTTAATCGGATGCTCTAACCACTACACTATTCATATGCTGCTTAATTTATATGTATACCAATAGTTCATAGTTATCCGTACACACACCTCATCACATCACTGACACAACAGGCATCCATTCTCCAGTTAGGAAAACCGCACCACTACACATTCCCTAATTCTCTGGGCCCATCCTACATGTTGACTCACTCCAAGTATATTCAGATGTCCCAAGCATATAGTCCTGGGACATATGTTCATATAACGGTCAGAGTGTTCATTAAGTCTTCCTGTACGTCTCGTCCGAATGGTGACTGGGACTGCCCTGTATTTGTTTGAAAGTCAGACTTAGCACGTGCACACAGTTAGTTCCACTGTTAGCATCCTACCTGTGGTTGGGGATGCAGGAGGTTTGCTCACATCTGGGCGGCATGATATGACAGCACTAAATACTATGGGGGGTTCCATTGCTGTTTCCCTTCACATTCATTAGGACTGCTTTATTGTGTCCATGTTCATTCTTCATGGATATATCTATCTATCTATCTATCTATCTATCTATCTATCTATCTATCTATCTATCTATCTATCTATCTATTTATATCTGTCTGTACATTCACATGCATATACATCTACATGCATTTTTACATTTCCCAAACTGTTGAATGACCGCCAGTTACCATTGCGCATACCCACATATGCTTTGAGGTGCCATAATCACCCTATTTCTGAATGCCAGATGGGGAAGCTTCATGGGAACATGTGAAAGGTATTTATTCCCGATAATGCACGTGGGGAGATGTGCATCACGGTCAGGTGTTTAATCCCAGGTCGTAGGTTCTGCAGGACCGGGTGGAGGCTGAGCAGGGTTGTGGTCAGGTACTGCTAATCTGAGTTGTGCCCGGTAGGGTTGCCACCTTTTCAAATGCCCACAGTGGGACATGTTTTGTACAAATGTCAGAGTTTGCAAGGCAAAACATACCCACAGCCAGTACATAGGACTTCACTGTTTTGCCTACATAAATGCTTATTCTTGTAGCACTTTAGTTGCTTATTCTGTTTAGGTGTTTCAGAAACAGAATAACTGTTTTATGCAGCTATTACATTAAATATAGGAAATATGTTTGTCCTAATATCGCAGGACATTTGCCATTTTTCCAATTTTTATGCAGGACACAACTGGCCAAGGAGGGACTGCCCCTCGCAAATTGGGACAGGTAGTAGCCCTAGTGCCCGGATGTCAACGAGGGTGGACATCGTGTTATGCCACAAAGTCTAATCTTGAGAACAGACACTTATCCCATGAGGGATGTCCAAAAACTGTAAACGATGGACCCCATTCAGCTGGCTATTCAAAAATGTGAAAGGGTTATGCATGCATGGGATACCTAGTTTGCATGCCTGAGACTGCCTAGGGTGCAACTGCCTACTCGATGTGGGTAGGGGTCACTATGTGCAGATATGGCTGAGCCAAGCTAGCAGCCCATGTATGGGTGGTTTTGGTGGACGTTCAGCAAGGGAGGAGGTGTGCTGTGGAGGGGATGATGGGTATTCAATTATGTATCCAGGTGTGTTGGGGTTGGATGGCTCGGTTCAGGCCAAACCATTATGTGGGTGTGAGCCCATAACATTTCTGTACAGGTCTATCGCACATTTTAATGTTTATATGTTTGTGGGATTGCATTCTGCAATATGGCCTGTCAGGTTGTATTGTGGATGTGAATGCTTGTTCTTTGTTTTCCTTTCTGATTCACCCACTGCTCCCTCATACACCTCCAGTTCATCTATTGTGCATCCGACCCAGTATCCCCTTGGCGAATGATTACATTACCCATCACCCCACACCCCATATTCCACACACACCATCCATCCCTTCTCTCGTTGATGGCCCATGGCACAGACAACAGAACACATTGCATACTCTACATATCTCTGGTACCAATATGGTTGTGAGGACAACCCTGGCATATTTGATCTTCCACATGCTGTACTTCACACACATAGGTACACGCAAATACCTGTCTTTCATGACATGGTAGGTAGACCCGGGTAATACCCATTCATCTTTGGGCCATCCAGACAGGGACGACCAGGACCGTGAGTGGGCAGATATTGAGCGAATGCTCTGACCATTGGTAGGGTTGCCACCTTTTCAGATGGCCAAAGTGGGACAACTTCTGGGCACACATCAGATTTTACAGGCCGACACATGCCCACGGTCAGTACAAAGAAAAGTACTTTACTTTTATGCCTACATGACAGTTTATTCTTTTAACGATTTAGTTGCTTATTCTGTTTCTTGTAACATTTAGGTAGTTTAGATACAGAATTAACTATTTTATGGAATAATTACATAAAATATGGGACATAATTATGTCCTACAATCACAGGATATTTAACATTTTTAATAGTTTTGGTAAGGACACTACTGCCCAGAGAGGTAGTGTCCCTCACAAAGTGAGACAGGTGGTTACCCTAACCATTGGGCTAGGCTTAGCAAAGGGCAGTGGTGCACTAACACGCTGCATTTCGATTCCACTTGGCATAACAATCAACACTACAATGGAATACGGGCACGGAGTTTTCAATGTCATTTGTTTGAGGGACGGGGCCTCAATATTCAGATATTTGCCTTTGTGTTTACTTTTTATTTTGGTGTTTGCAAAACTGTATTGTATGCTTTGCATACATTTCACTATCCATGGACACTGACAGGAGTGATTATTATTAGAGGCAGGCTGTACTAGTCAGCATTTTCGGTTGCGCGTCTGCAGCTGACATGTTCATGCCTCCGTGCAGTGCTTAGACACACCCCCTGCACTCGTGCACATTTACTATGCACGTGGACATTGTGGCAGCATGCCTTCATTAATATGCATGTGGTGCTGCTGCGCCATCTCTACGTCACACGGTCGGCGCAAGGCTAATGCCGTCCTTGCGCCAAGCTTCATGAATCCCGGGGAGGATCCAGGAGGATGGGAAAAGTGGGTGGTTGAAAGTTTTGGGGTGGTCAAACAAAAATGAAACCATGTTTCTGATGGACAGGATCTGGGATTCTAACCATATCAAGTGGATGGGATGTCCATACATTGACTGAAATGTTTGGATGCAGATCTCCTCTTCATGTAAGTTACCTGTTATCTTCAGAAACTTATGTTAAGACAGTTTCACCAATTAAAGGCCAGTTTGGGAAATTTAAATGTCTTTTGGTGGCAATATCTAAAACAAAATTTTTATAGTAAATAACTTCAAGATCTTACAACACAAAATACTCACTGGTTTCACAAACAATTTGGTATCTATGCCAAACTGCATTAGCAGTTCCTGGAATAAACTCAAACTAAGTTACTTCTATAATGAAACAACAGAGGAGTAATGCCCATCATCCAGATGGAATATTGGCTCAATGAGGGAATTTCATCATGTCCTCTCCCGCTCCACTACCATAAGTTAAAGCCTTCCAGGGATTTTTTTTTCCAGAAATACACCTGGTATTTTACAGGTAACTATGCTCAAACTGCTAAAAAAGTCTTAACATCTCCCAGATAGTCTGTTTAATAGGGGTCGATCCCAATCAAGCACATGCTGATACTGTGGAGTTCCAGAAGCTGACTATTATCATATGATCTGGATCTGCCCTCATGTCTTGTCTATGCTAACCACATGGCCAGTCTTGTCTTAGTGGACAACACTGTCTGATACTATTGTGTAGTGTACTAGACTTTTCATACCTCCTTTATTAAGAAAACAATTTTTTCCATTAAGTACCGAATCAGATCATACCCATTTTTCTCATAAAATATACTTTGGATTAGAACACTAACAGCATCAGTCATTGGTTATTTGTTTAGACACTGGAAATGTCTGCCATCATCTTGTCATTAATCCTTTTTAAACTATGCCTGTAAATTCTCCCTATGGTATATCTTTATATATATCATGCATTCCATATTCACCCAGCCACATAGCAGACACTTCTTGAAAAGGGGGGAATCACACTCAAATAGGAAACTACTTAAGTCTGCCATGAATGGCCACTGATATGTGTTCATTCTGTACTATTGGACAATGTGAAAGAAAAGAGTTTGAACTGGTTATCATGTAATTTATATAATGCAGATGAGAACTGATGCGATTGCCAGTTTTAAGGACTTACTCTCAAGTATTAAATAGATATTAGTTACAGATATCTATCATGGCAGCCCTTTTCCTTTGCTTAATTGTCAGACTGATCATAATGGAAAGTTTTTAAGGAAGCAAATAGAAAAGTGCAATGTTGACAAGACTATTTTCTTTAATTTCAGCTTTAACTTGCTTGAATACTGTCAATTATATTTGTCCAGGACAGACTGAAATAGGTCCGTTTGGATGAGGGCTCTACCCCGGTTATCACATTGAATAAATAAATAAATACACAAATAAATAAAATATCACTACAGTATATCTCTTTTGATATTTGTATGTTTAAATAGCATAGAATTTTAAGCTGTGTAATAGATTTGAATGTGTGCATGATTATTTTGTTATCAATATAATTATTTTACATTATACCATGATCCCCCCAAAACGTGCACGCTGATTGGCCAGCGTGCCCATTGTAAATCGAGTTATACTAATGGAAAAAGGTCCGGTCGCCCGGACTTTTTTCCATTAGTATAACTCGATGAACATCTCGCTATGTTAAATGGGTTTAACATGAGACAGTTTAAAATAAGCAACGGAGATCTCCGCTGCTTATTTTAAAGCTGTCTCGCCATGTTAAACCCATTTAACATAGCGAGACAGTGTAAAAGCAACGGAGAAAGCAAGATCTCCGTTGCTTTTAGTGTTCGCTATGTTAAATGAGTTTAACATGAGACAGTTTAAAATAAGCAACGGAGATGTCCGTTGCTTATTTTAATCTGTCTCGCTATGTTAAACTCATTTAACATAGCTTAAACACAAAAAGCAACGGAGATCTTGCTTTCTCCGTTTGCTCACAGTTCTGATGTACTGCGCAGGCGCACAGTACATCAAAACTGCCGCGGATGCCAGACATCTGCGGAAGGGCAGTAAACAGGCATTATACTATGCCATTATTTAAGAAAAGTAACAGTTTCTTTTCTTAATAATGTCATATAATAGCAATAACCACTTCTGGGTGTGGGTAATGCTAAATTTACCCACGGTTGGCTTTGTTTGGTCCTCGGCTTTGCCCTCGGGACCAAACCACGCCAACCGTGGGTAAATTTATCATTACCCACACCCAGGCATGCGTTATTGCTATATTATACCATGATCCCAAAACGCACGCTGATTGGCCAGCGTGCCCGTTGTAATCGAGTTATACTAATGGAAAAGGTCCGTCGCCCGGATTTTTTCCATTAGTATAACTCGATTTAAACACTTGCCCGCTATGTTAAATGGGTTTAACATGGCGAGACAGTTTAAAATAAGCAACAGAGATCTCCGCTTATTTTAAAGCTGTCTCGCTATGTTAAACCCATTTAACATAGCGAGACAGTGTTTAAAAAGCAACGGAGAAAGCAAGATCTCCGCTTTAGAAGCTATGTTAAATGAGTTTAACATAGCGAGACAGTTTTAAAATAAGCAACGGAGATGTCCGTTGCTTATTTTAAATCTGTCTCGCCATGTTAAACTCATTTAACATAGCGAAACACAAAAAACAACGGAGATCTTGCTTTCTCCGTTGTTTTGCTCAGTTCTGATGTACCGCGCAGGCGCAGTACATCAGAACTGCCGTGATGCCAGACATCTGCGAAGGGCAGTAAACAGGCATTATACTATGCCATTATTTAAGAAAAGTAACAGTTTCTTTCTTAAATAATGTCATGATATATAGCAATAACCACTTCTGGGTGTGGTAATGCTAAATTTACCCATGGTTGGCTTTGTTTGGTCCCTCGCCCTCGGGACCAAACCACGCCAACCGTGGGTAAATTTAGCATTACCCACACCCAGGCGTGGGTTATTGCTATAATAAACCTGTTCTGTTAAGAAAAAGAATTACGTCCTTAAATTTCTTTTTAATGAGCTATCATTACATCAGAAGTGCTTTTATTGCGTATTTATGTAAAAATATACATTTTTCATTTCAGTAATTATTCAGATGTGTTTATTTATTCTCATCTTTATTTATGTATGTATGTATGTATGTGTGTATTTATTTATTTATTTACTTGAGCTGACTTTGTGGAAATGGAATGCCTGCTTATATATGCATTCTTTAAATTATTATGTAGAACTTTTGGTCGGTGTTCAGAGTGTAATAATGAAATTTTTTACTGAGTTGTGTTTACATTACAAATATAAAGTATATACGTTATTAGGCGTAAACCCAACATGACAATTAATATTGCTATATTTGAGGTACTATGTATTTTTATTATTACCAATATTGCAAGATAGCGAATAATATCTTATGAAGAGAAAATGGTCACTGTTGGCGTAACACCCCAGCCCTGTGTAAAAAAAAATGGGAAATAGGGATTAATACCAATGCTAATGATACTTTAAGAAGAAAGGTGGCATATGCAAGATGACAGAATATGGCTGGCAGTCACATATAAATAATCACTGCTGAATGTATAGGGTTTGAGTTACTGGTCTGTTTGTAAAGTGTTATGAAAAACATCAAACATTTTACATACTTTTGTTAATAAAGCAAACCATGGATTATGATACCATTAGGTTAGTTGGGACTTGTAAAGTAGCATATGTTAGAAAAAGATGTTACTAAACACTCTTGGTTAAAAGAAACACTCAGATATATAATTATTTGATGTGCACTGTATTAATATTGTTATTATTTTAATATTACTGAAGCCAGTTTGCAGAAAATTATAACAATTTGGGAGTATTTCCCATGTTTTGCATTACTATATTAGAACGAGTTTAAGGTACTCATGTTATGTAAGCCTGTTTAAGCAGTGGTGGGGGGGGGGGGTCAGAAAACTAATGATAGTAAGCACACCTAGGCAAGAATATGACATAAAATGTAACTGTTTATTTGAGGTGGATTGTATTAATATTAACATTATTCTAATACTGAAACTGATATCTCATGAAAGGTAGGTCTTATTTATTTATTGTATTTATTTGTTTATTGGCATTTCATTACCGGGAAATTCCAACTGGGTAGAAGTCCATTTTCAGATGAGGCCCGGTGAGAAAAGCTTCAAATTATTACAAAACATTTTAAGAACAATAATCTTACAATCTTCAAAAATAAAACAAAAACATCTGCAATTTACATAATCATAACAAATTAGACATAATATAAAAATATTGGTTAAACTGATACAAGGTATATGACAATCATTTAATATTAAGAGAAAAATGTGACAGTTTGTAGAGAAATTAAAGGTAAGTTAGTCTAATACAAACCAGAACTGCAATATGAAGCGAGGGAAAAACTGGCTTATGATATATATATTAAAAGAGAAAGTCAGGGAAGAGAATTAGGTAGCAGTAAGGAAATAAGTGAAGAAATCTACAAGCCTAGCAAATCTGCTGGGCATTGTCTGTACTCGTACAAGGTTGCTAAGGCCTAGAACTCCTTACCTGTATCCATTAAGTCTATACACTCCCTCCCATCTTCATAATCACTCTGACAGACATGGATTATGATGCCATTAGATTAGTTGGGACTTGCAAAGTAATATATGCTCTCTCGGAGCCTTATTCTACATCTCTCTGCTTTTACTCTGATAGTAAATCTATCACAGGAATCCTAAACTTAGGAATATCTTCTAAAATTTAATATTATATTGCAGAGAATGAATGCATCCTATCTGTTAGTTAATATGTATGTCAAAGTCTCTTCTATGGAAATTGTATGTTAAATGTCTGTCCTTAAAACTATGTTTTGTAAAAAAATTGTTCCCTTGGAGCTTTTCTCCCCGGGCCTCCACTAAAAATGGACTTGTAATCCAGTTGGACTCTCCCAGTCAACAAATGTAAAAGAAAATACATACATAAATAAATAAATAAATAAATAAATAAATAAATAAATAGGGAGAGTAAGGCGGTATAAAGAAAGAAAAGGTATTTGTTCACATTTAGGGATGTTGTTTATCCTGGTTTTGAGCAAGAACAAACACATATTTTAGCTAGGATGTCTGTCAGAGTGATTTTGAAAGATGGGAGGGAGTGTATAGATCTGATGGATACAGATAAGGAGTTTTAGGCCTTAGCAACCTTGTACAAGTACCAGACAATGCCCAGCAGATTTGCTAGACTTCATTCCTGATCAACATGAGGTTCTTCCAGAAGCTTTCTATACTTGCAACTATATTTATGCATTTTCCACATTTCCTGCCTTCTCATCTGGTCCTTCATCTTATATTCTTTCTTTTGTTTTTTGGCACATTCAGTTGCTGCCTGATTTTTATCTACTTCTGGTTTGATTTCCATTCCTGCTTGACACCAATACGCTTCTGCTAGATTAAGTAGAGAAGTCATGTTAGATTTATTCTCCTCATGTTTCAAAACTTTGACTACATATGGGTCTTGTGAGGTCAGCAGATACGTGTGGAGTCCCATGATTGCAGATCTATACATGTAATCAGTTTCAAGAAGGTCCATCCCTCCTTCAGAATGGGGAATATATAATTTTGGTATGCACTGATATTTATAAATCATTTGGTGAGCATGAAGCATCCTCTTTGTTTTCCTATTTAATCTGTCCAACACATTTTGGGGCCAGTCAATCACTCCAAAATTGTAAGTTAGGACAGGAAGAGCAAATTGGTTTATAGCTTGGATTTTATTCCTAGATGTCAACTGTGTTTTCAGGATTAATTTAAGTCTTCTAAAGTATTTCTTACAAAGTTTTATTTGCATTTCTTCATGTTTTATTGTTGATCCTTCATAAATTCCCAAATATTTGCTCAAGTTATTTTATATCCCATTCTTGTCCAAGACTTATTTTCCCGGTGTTCCAGTTTTCCTGCTTTAAAGGTTACTTTTGCACATTTATCAAGACCAAATGACAATCGTATATCATCTGAAAAAGGTTTGACAACTTACAGTTGTTCTTTCAGTTCCTCATCTGATACGCTATACAGTTTTAAATCATCAACAAAGAGAAGATGAGAAGTCTTTAAACTTCGTTGTTTTCTAGGAGTTAAATTATAGCCATGGCCTAAACTGTTAAGTAGACAGCTTAATGGGTTAATGGCAAGTCAGAATAGCAGCAGTGACAGAGTGTGAACCTGGAATATCCACCTTTGAATTTTTATCCATGGAATAATAATTTGTTCTTCACCATGGCTTAATTGCAAAGAAGTCTGCCACTGTTTCATGGTACAGTAATGTAGTTGATCAGTGTAGGGTATATCGGGTCTATATTAGAACACCAAACATTTAAAATGTTGAGTGTTCTAATATCGACCCATTTTCAGCGAACGCTGAAAATATCAAAGAAGCAGAAAACCAAATTCTTTCCTAGGGAAAGAATTTGGTTGTCCGTTTCTGTTGCTTCAGTATTTTCAGTGCTCGGTTGGAAAGTTACGGGTCAGGTTCAGGTAAGTGCGTGATTGAGTGCGGGTTAGGTATGTGTGTGATTGTGTGGACATGAGGGTTAAGGCGGGTTAGGTGAGTTAGGGTTAGGGCACGGGATAGGTATGTGTGCGATTGTGTGGACATGAGGGTTAGGGCAAGTTAGGTGAGTTAGGGTTAGGGCGCGGGTGAGGTGAGTGTGCGATAGTGACAGACCTTAGGGTTAGGGTTTGGGTTAAGGTAAGTGGATAGTTAGTGATGTGTGTATAGTTTAGTGTAGGATTAGGTGTAAGATTTTAGGTGTATGTGTGTGAATTGCTGTTTGTTTGGTGTGTTTGTGTTGTGTGTATGTGTTTTGGAACAGCAAATTTTTTCCCTAGGAAAAAATTCACTGATCTGAACATTCGATGTTTGGCATTTTCGATTGGTAGGGTTCGATATTAGAACACTCGACATTTTGAATGTTCTGTGTTCTAATATAGACCCGGGTATATCTTATGCATTTTTAAGCACTCTTTTATCCATGAGTGTGGGATGCTATCAAATACTTTTGTGTAGTCAATCCATGCCATACTTAGATTCTTCCCCCTTTTACAGTTCTCCACTATGACTTTATTTAACCACAAATGATCCTTAATTCTGTATGGCTTTCTTTTATTGCCCTTTTGTTCTACTGCCATAATTGAGTTTTCTTCTAAATGATTATAAACTCTGTCGGCATCAATTCCCGCATATAGTTTCTACGTCATCAGAAGGCAAGCTATTGGTCTATAGTTTTTAGGGTAGCTTGCAGGTTCACTCTTAAGTAGAAGCATTGTTTTTCCTGTTGTTAGCCAAGTTGGTGTCTGTTCAGGGTGTGCATATAAATAGTTCTTATTCATAGCTAAATATTTGTGCAAAGATGTCAATAAGTTAGGTACTGTATCTGGGCCTTATGGTTTCCACTTGGAGGCTTTTCTTAACTTTGTTTCAATCTCTCTGGCTGTTACTTCATCCCATTTCATATCCTGTACTTTTAAACTTCTTATTCTTTCTTTTGCTTCTTCTATCCATTTAGCATCTTTGCTATGTTCTACAGGATCTTCATAAATACTTCTCCAAAATGTATCTATTTCTTCTTTTTTTTGTGGTCTTTCAATTAATTTTACCTTGTTTCCCAATTCTCTGTAAAACTTTTTTTTGGGTCATCAATAAATTGCTTATTTTGTACTTTTCCTTTATATTTGTCTATGTATCTTTTAAGTTTTTTTGCCTGTGCTGAGATTTTTAGCTTGTTATTTGGAATAGTGCATGAAAGATCCTGGTCTGTTCTAATACTGCACATTGCATTTATCATGTCTATCTTTCTTGGTATTTTTGTTGATCTGTTCCCTTTTCTATATTCTTCTAACAGTGACAATTCTTGTCTTAATTGCTTTATAGTCTTCTCTATTCAGTATTTCCATGATGGTATTCAATTTCTCCCCTTCCTTTCCCTCACTACCCCGTGCTCTTGTGGTAGAACATTATCAGTTATTAATTTAGCTGCACAGTAATATATCCTGTTTACTTCTGTTATATTGCATGGATATCTATGGACAGTCCTAATTACTGTGTTATTTTTTTTATCAAATGTTTGACTTTTTGGGTTTTATTGACCTTCTGCAGTCTATTTCTTTCACTGATCTTAATATGTTTATCTATGTCTATTAAATCAAGCGACTCTTCTCTTAGATCATTTTCTTCTAAACTGAGGGCACATTTTTTGTTCTCCATTTCCTGTGGACATTCTATAGAAAGTTCTATAGTATCTTCATGAGACACATTCTCTTCAATTTCATCTCGTGTCATCTGTGTTCTGTCATATGGGAACTCACTGGCCTATCACTCCTCAACATTGACTGCATCACAGTTTCCACAGTTTCCATTTCCTTCCTTTGTTGTCCAGTTTCAAGTGTGCATTTATACTGGTTTCCTGTGGAAAACTCCAAAATATCTTCATATGGCACCTGACCAATTGCTTCCTGCTCCACTGGTTTCCCTTAATTTGGATATCCATTGCTCTATCCTGTTGTTCTGCTTCCTGAATTAGATTTTCTATATTGAAGCCTTCATTTTGCAGGTACTCCATAACCTCAGTTTCTATTTCTTTAACTTTTTCATAACTAATCTCCTTTTCTTCTTTGTCTTCTTATTTTTTGCATTGTAAAGTTTTCCATATCCAGATTCTTTTGCCTGTATTTCTCTTCAAAAATCTTTGGTGCTGCTCTTTTTGTATTGATTAGTTTTGCTTTCTCCTTTGAATAAATATCACACCATGTTAAATCTCTTTTTCTTTCCCATGTCCATATTTCTTCTTCAGATGTCTTTGGGTCTTCCTGCTTCTCCTTACGTTGTGTGCTTGCTCCTCCTTGTTGTGACATAACCTGTGTTAGACCTTCTACACCAAATTCTTCACTTCGCAGGGACTCCATTACTTCACTTCTATTTATTTTTCTATTTTTTTAACTTTTACTTTACTAATCTTCTTCTCTACATTGCCTCTTTGTGATATTATTTTCTTTATTGTGAAAATTTCCATATATGGATACCTTTGCCTGTATTTCTATTTGAATATCTTTGAAGCTGCATTCTTCATATTGATTAATAAGGCTTTCTCCTTTTCATAAATATTGTACCTTATCAAATCTCTCTTTCTTTCCCATGTCCATATTTCTTTTTTATACTTTTCAAATATCTCTAGGTTTTGTTGTTTATATTTTCACATTTCCTCAGATGCTTCTTTTTCCAAACAAATCAATGTTTCTTGATCTATATACTGTTTTTTTCACAAATCTGTTGTATTAATAAGTACAAATTTTTGTTTGAAGCTTCTGACAGTTTTTCTTGTGGAAATATTTTTCTTTCCTCTAATTTCTCTCTTGATCATTTTGTATATCTTGTGTCTGTAAATCCTGGGCTTTTTGAATAATAGTAACAATATATAATTTCTTTCTTATCCTCAATAATCTACATAAGTTCATGATAGATGTAGGGGAGTTAAAATTTATGCACAACTAATTGACACTCACGTCACCTAGTAATATTTTTTCTTGTGGAAATGTTATGGATATCTAATGTAGGCTGTCTTCCAGTATGGCTGTATTGTCACCAGGAGGGATACAAAGGACAGTAAAACATATTTGTTTGTAATTGTTTATTTTGAAGAGATCAATAAGAAGCTCTGTTAAATTAAATGTTTGTGTTGGTTTTCTGCAAGGGGATATGTGGTAGGTACTGGGAAATATTAAAGCACTACCACCACTTTCCCTCTTTATACCATCATTATGTATAATATTACAGTGAGGAGGTATACGTTCTGAGTCATTTATGCTGGGTTTAAACCAAGTTTCTATTACAGTGAGAACATCAGGCTTGTGTTGGGTAATCCAGTTATGTAGTTCTGCAATTTTATTTGTTATACTTCTAACATTTACCAAAAATCAGATAACCAGGGTTGGGGACTGTCTGTTTTTAGATTACAGAACTGTGTGGGAGTGAATTATCTTTGTGTTCATTGTGATAGAGGGAACGTGAGATTCCTGGATTGACCTATTTATAACGATTGAGACAAGATAGGCAATGTTATTGGCTGCTATTTTTAGGTACTTTCTTGAATTTTACTATATTGTGGAATTATACATACTTGTTTTTTGGAGAGGATTCTTGCACTTAATTTTGTTTTGTTTTGAGTTGAAGTGCAATTAATCAGCCTATATTTGGAATAAAGTGGGGGGGGGCAATATTAAGCAGGTCTGGTACAATACGTGGAGAATGCAAAAAGGAAGTATGGATAGATGGTTGGAGAGATGTTGAGAGATATTATTGCTTCATGGTAGGATGAAAGATGGCACAGAAGGAGAAGAATAGAGGATATGCTGTAGAGTTGCATAATTAAGTACAGGAATCTGCATTTTATAGATGCCAGGTCTTGGGCTAGAAAACATGGTAGTATCGACATGCCAACAGTCTATGGTAGACACACTCAGTGAAAACATTTGTTGAAAGTACAGGAATTATGTTAATTAAGCATGTGTGCAACTCTTTATAAAAACTTATGACATTTTACATATTTACATTAATAACGCACAGATGTGTATGATAAGTGATAAGGGTTAGAAGAAAAATAATGTTAGATACAGTTGAAAAAGACAAACACAGGCACAGATTTAGCTACTTATCTGATGTACACTATATAAATATTAATAATACTATAATACTGAGCTTCATATCTCATGAATAGTATGTTTTGCATGAAGGCCCAAGGTGCCATCTAAACCCTGACGTGGTTTTCTTGTCAGAGTGGGATGTATAGGGCTACAACTACCAAGGATCACTTACAAAATGTTATGAGAAATTTGGCATATTTTCCACATTTACATTAATAATTCAGAAATAGACTTATACAGCATACCTATCAACTTGCAAAAAAAAGGATCAAAGCCCTTGAAAAGTAGGAACATACTGCCAAAAATCTGGAAATCTAATCAGCATAAAAATTTAAACCAAATAACACAGAACACTTCTCTCTTCCATTAGGAATGTGGAATACTGGTCAGAAACACATGTTTAAAAAACAGAGTGACAAAAATTATGAAAAAATATAAGCACATTATCAAAGAGACAGTGTAAAATCTTTAGACTTTAATGAACTATATCGTAGAATTCTAACACACAAGGCCATTTATTTTTGCTTCAGAAAAAGGAAGATGGAAGATGTGTTTTCTATATCTTTAAATAATGGCTGTCACTGTAGTGATGGTCATGTAGTATGGTTTTCTATGTACTGGACAGCTTCAAAAATCATGTGTGATGATGTGTGTGATATGTTGAATTAAGCCTGAAAATAGGGACAGTTTTCCAAAATCTAGGGCTATATCAGGCCCAAAAATAAGAACTTTCTTACAAAATAAGGACAGTTGAGATGCAGTCATTTTGCAAGATAGAGCTGCTAGTTATGAACTGAAATTAAAAATGTGGTGGGTAATTTGAAGGCTAACAAATTTGTTACCATGGGTACACCATCACTGCATACAATTTTGAAACTCACAGCTGAATTTAGTGTATCTTAAATGCATATTTCTGAAGATTAATATTGTTTTGAAATGTGACTATATCTTATGCATATTTTAGATTGATTGTGCAATATCAAAAACAGCAATCACAACCCTCGCTTGCCATACATCATTGAAAAGTTCTTGATCAGACAAAAAATTCACTTAGAGACATATTGAGTCTATCCTTATAGATTTAAAAATATAACACCTTGTTTGACCATACTAATACATTGTGTCAGTAAAATACTATTTTACTTTAATACATTTTAAATATGTCATCAGACAGGCTTTTGGTAATAACAACAGTGTTGTGTCCATCATCTAATGAAAAATACGAATATGTTGCACTTTTTTTCTAATTTGCATTCTATCTGAGATATTGCAATTTATATGTGGTATGATATTAATACATGATTTTGAAGAAAACCTCTCAGGACATAAGTCTTTCTTATCTTAGTAGACTTTGGAAAACAAGGGGATTAATTAGCTTCCTCCTGCTCAGGACTGAATGAGTTAATTGAAAAGGAAACAGTGATCTTATGGTACCCCCTCTCCCTAGCCATGTCCTTTCCTCCATGGTTTCCACTTTGCTGTCTCCCTTTATCACTCTGCTCCCGTTCCATTTCAAAGAAAAATCTCCTGCATACATTCTACATCAGGGCAGTATCAATTGCCATTCATTGGCTTAATTTTACACCCTGAATCAGACATTCCTTATGCTCACTAGGGGTGTTAACACCCTTGACCTGATCCTCTCGAATATGGGATAACATTGCACCCCTCTCTAGTGTAATGTCCTAACTGGTCATGATGGACCATAAAGCTATCTCCTTTGAAATTAAAATAAAACCCAGGACCTCAACTAATGCTGGAACTGTTAGGAATTATTCTAGGGCAAGCTTCCTAATATTAAGTGATGCACTCATTTCAGCCCTACCCTAAACTTTGAGAACACTGATGCCTATGTGGAATTACTCATAAAAAGCCTGTATAATCCTGTTAATGGTTACACAGAGACAGCTGTACCTATTGGGAATAAGGATGCAACAAACTCAAAAATAAGCCACCCCAGTGGAATCTCAATGTCAATAGGAAGTATAACCAAATAAAATGATGGCAAAAATTAGGAAGTGTAATGATCAGCAAGGTAAAAAAAAAACTTTCAGCAATCCAAACAAGCAACCCGCAGTGATAATCATATGTACAAAAGCCAAATCTGAGATAAAAATAGCCTCCCAGGCCAAGGAGAATCACAAGGCATTCTTCAGCTATGTCTCCAACCTCAAAGGTAATACACAACAGTGTGCCAAGTTAATTGTAAGTGGAGCCACATAGATTGAGTTGGAAGATGTAGCAAATCTACTGGCTGACAAATATACCACCATTTTTACCACCCAGACACCCCTCAGGAAGTACCCTCAACCATAACTCTTCCAATTATCACTATGGAACAGGTCATCAATGCAGTCTCTGAGGCCAAGAACACTAGATTGATGGACCCTGATAATTTCCCAGGATGGCTCCTTAATAGCATGAAACACAATCAATCAGGACCAGTAGAATAACTGTTTAACCATAGCCTTCAGACAGGTTTCATGCCAAGTGAATGGAGAGCTGCAATTGTCTTCACTCATCATAAGGGAGGACCAAATACAGCCTGGGTAACTAATGACCCATAAGTCTGACTAGCCTCATAAGCAAATGCATGGAATGGATTATCAAGGGAATGATAAACAATGACACTGGATACCTCTAGACACTGGATTCAACCCAGTTTGGTTTTATCAAATACAGATCATGTCTACTCAACCTAGTAGACTTCTTTGAGAAGGTAACTAAAGTAATGGATGAGGGCAAAATGGTGCACACTGCCAACCTTGACTTGGTCACAGTATTTGACAAAGTACTTCATTTGGGCATTGTAGGCAAACTCACAAAATTAAGTATAATTCTTATGTCACCCACTGGATAGCCAGCTGGCCCAAACATTGGACCCAAGAAGTTAGGGGAGTCTATTTCTACAAAATAGCTAGTCACTAGCAGAGTTTCTCAAGGATCAGTGCTGGGGACACTTCTCATTGTTATCTATTTCTCGAAAGTCAAGGCCAACATCAAGGGGCTTTAAATGACCATGTTTGCAAATCAGGCACAATCACAGAATCCCACAAAGATACAATTAACCTCCAAGAAGGCCTATCACAGATCAATAACTGGAGATGGAGCCATGGTCTAAAACTATGTGACAAAAATACATAATAGTATCCTTTGGATGGCTTCTGCAGGAAACTACCACATTGACATTGCACCCCTAAAAGTAGAACCAGTGATCAGGGATCTGGGAAATGATGTTGACAGTAACTTGGTCTTTGACCATCATATGTCTACAGTAGTAAGGATATAATTCTATGTTTCACAACTTTTAAGCAAAGGTATGACATCTGAGATAATGCTGCATTCCAATCTATCAACTTAAACTGACAAGATTTGGTTATGTTCACTTTCATTGATGAGACTTCATTTTTCAGATTTTCTGTCAAATATTGCCAGTTTTCATCACAATGTATTGCTTTGTAACCTTTAATCTGACTTAATTTTCCACTGCACTTACAAAACACATCTCAATAGTACTCATTAGTAATAAATATTTCATATTATTTTTTTCTCAATATATTTTTATTTCATTAAGATAAGATAACATTTAACAATAAACATAAAAATATTTTATATACTGAATATGAAGATACATGTTTCAAAAAGGAGATAAAAAAAAAAAAAAAAAAAAAAGAACTGGGCAAATTTAATAAAGCCTACATGTTTTGTTTTTTTTTTTCCATATAGGCATTGCGCTGTACTGCTTGCATGAACATGAACATTTTTAGATTCAGGAAGCACTGCTGAGCAGCACGCATGCACTCAGCAACACAGAAACATCTGTGGCATGCAAATTGCCTCAAACTGTGCAGTGACAGAGACCTGGTTCAGGCTGCAGAGAGCAGCCCTGCATTACCAGGCTATAATTCATACCACACCTTTCGGCCACCTAACCTGGACCGAAACACTAAAGGTGGAGGCATGTCCATATTCATTAAGGATATCCACATCTCCAGGCTAGTTGCTGAGCATAATGCATCCGAGATTATCCAAGTGCAACTAACTCTGGGCAAGACCACAATCCAAACTGTAACTTGCTACAGATCCCCCACCATGCCCCAGGATTCCCACTCCTCATTTCTTGATACACTGGAAAATATTAGGGTACAACCCAACACCCTAATATTGGATTATTTCAACTACCCACCATTAACTGGGAAAGCTACTCATGTACCATATCTTTTTCTCAACATTTTCTGGAATTCATAAATTCCAACACCTTGGATCAACTTATCCACACTCCCATCAGGGCAGCAATATCCTAAACCTGGTCATTACCGACATGGATGACCGGTGTTCCACACCAGAGGTAAATTCCTCGGCGGTCAGATTCGACCACAAGCTAATCACCCTAGACATTTACACCCCACCCCACCCCCATTAGGGAAACCACCATAAATAATTTCTCCAAAGCCAACTTCACGCTTCTTAAGACAGAAGTGGCAAACTTCGCAACACCCATGCAGATGGACAATAGAGGTACGACTGCTGAATCCTACACAAATGCACTTTATAAGCACATACACAAGGGCATGGATCATGCTATCCCTAACAGAACCAAGATGCTCTCCTCCAAGAAAAGGATGCCAATCTGGTTGTCCCCTGCCATAAACAAACTCTACAACAGAAGAAAGAAACTATTGCAAAAAAAGAGTAAAATCTCAGGATTGGAGGAACTCCCTGGTCAGCCTCAGTAAGAAGCTGAAATCCCTCATAAAATCCTCCAAATCTAGTTATGAAAAAAAAATCACCACTAATTCTAAAGACAACTACAAAGCATTATATAGCTATGTCAAGAATCTCAATGGCAACACTCAGATCTGCTCTGAGTTACAGCACAATGGCCCTAAATATACAGAACCAACTGATATTGCCAACATTCTTGCAGATAGGTTCAGTGCTAACTTTGCCCCCCTCTCACCTCCTAAAGGGCTCATCTCTATACCAGAAGAATGCAAAGTTCCTGTAATTATGGCTGCACAGGTAAAACCACACTCTCCAAAGCCAAGCACACAGCATCCGTGGGACGTGACAACATCCCAGACTGCATTCTACATGAACTACAGAATGAACTGGCACCCCACCTAAGCACCATGTTCAATCATTGCCTCACCTCAGGCTTTGTGCCCACTGAATGGTGCACAGCAACGGTTATCCCACTGCACAAAGGGGGAGCCATTACGGACCCCGGGAACTACCACCCCATTAGCCTAATGAACCTGGTCTGCAAGAACATTGAACATATCATGATGAAACTTATAAACAAAGGCATTGGTAATCTCCAAACTCTGGACCCCACCCATTTCAGGTTTGTAAAAGGCAGATCATGTCTCCTAAACCTGATAGACTTCTTTGAAGCAGTCACCAAAGCCGTAGATGAAGGTGGTTCACACAGCCTATCTAGATCTCACCAAGGCTTTTGACACCATCCCCCACTCTGGAATTATAGATAAACTCACTAAACTTGGTATAAATCTCTATTTCACAACATGGGTTGCCAACTGGCTCACTGACAGAACCCACACTGTGAAAGTAGCAGACTCCAAATCCGATTTCAGACCAGTGACAATTGGAATACCACAGGGTTCAGTCCTGGGTCCTCTATTGTTTGGTATCTACTTTTCTGAAGTACAGGCTAACACAGAAGGTCTTTGGCTAATGAAGTTCGCAGATGACTGCAAACTAGGAGCCATAATCGAAACTCCTAATGATGTGGGCATCCTACAAAAGGGCTTCACTGAGACAGATGCCTGGTGTCAAAGCCATGGCCTCAAGCTCAATGCCAAAAAGTGCATTGTCATCTCCTTTGGTAAAAACTCTGTACCCATGAGCTACCACGTAGGTGGTAGTCTACTTAACACTGAAAGTGTGATAAGAGACCTTGGGACACAGGTGGACATTGTCTGTCCTTTGATAATCACTTTGCCACAGTAGTCAGGACATCCTTCTAAGTGGCACACCTCATCACAAAAGGTTTCTCATCTGGGAAAAAAAGAGGTCATTTTCCCCTCTACTCATCACTCATTAGACCCATTATAGAGTACGACACCCCTTTTGCAATGTACCTCACAAGACATCTACAACAACTGGAAAGGCCACAGAAATACCTCACAAAGAGGATTACCAGCCTCAGACAGATCCCCTATGCAGACCATCTCAAAATTCTCCAGGTTTATCCATCGCATATCACCTACTCAGAGGCGATCTCTGCCTAACATACAAAGCTATGTCAAACCCTGAGCTGTTGGACATGCTCCACTTAAAAAATCCCAATCCCTCCAAGCTACATGCTCTAGAGACCTAAACCTTGTCACCACAATAAACAGAACATGCTGGAGAGATAGATTCCTGTCCCAGAGACTTCCCATACTCTGGAACAAACTACCTATCTATATCAAACAAAGCTCCTCATTAACACTCCAAGAAAAATCTTGATGATTGGATGCAAAATAGGAAATTCTCTCCGGGGAACACCTCTGTGGCTCTGTTCGACAGGGGCACAGGAAAATAATTTTCTTGGGTGGCGAATGCCAGGGTACCTTTTTGGCTAGGCTTATATAGGGCCTAGGGCCAATAGCCTAGTACCTACCTATGAACCTATACACAGGTAAATCTCATGCAAATGAGGCAGGTAGAGCAATCCAGCAAGCAGATAGGCATCTGTTCAGATCCTGTGTCAGTGTCAGCAATGTGCATGGAAAAATTCTGTGTATAGAAGTGTAAACAGACAAAAGTGGTTGTAACAATGAAGATATATGGACAGAAATGCCCTGGAAATGTAATACCACATACACATATGGGTGAAACTATTATCCTGTATGTTGCAAAATTTGAAGTAAAAAGTTAAATCAGTTTTCTTTTTAATAATCTCAGCAGGTTTGCATGGTGCAACACAGTGCGCAAACATGCTTTATAAAAAAATTAAAAAATGAAAAAAAATTGGAAAAAAAAATAATATTATGTGACAGAAATGTATTACAGGACCTTGTGTGGAATCCCTACAATGGTGCATTGATGCTGTTGCTAATGTGGTAGGGCTATGAAGTGTTTAGTTTCCAGGCTGTTAGCATGGATGCCTATGCAAATGAAGTGGAGTTACTGAATAACAGAAAGGAGTAATCGTGTCCACATATCCCTTTCATGTATGTTAATACCCATGTTGCTGTTTACACAGGATGTAGCTAATATCGGGGGTTGGGGTGTCGACTAACTTCTAAGCTCATTTCAGTTTAGGTGCATGTATTTGATTGGTGCTATGCCTGGCTGAGCATGTCCTTTCAGGGGCTGTGTCCACTAACTTCTTTGCTTTGTTTACCTTCACCGTACATTTTTGCATGGCATGCCACCTTGCTGAGCGTGTCTAAAAGCCAAATGCATTCAATTAGTTTTGACCCTTGTTTAAGCTAAAATAGGGCCATTAAATGATGTTAATTATATTGTGGGCGGGTGGAATGCATTATAGTTAGCCAATCACACATTCTGCACCTACAGCAGAGCTCTATAAAGTATGCATACACCCTACATTCTAATTTTTCCTATGTACTGTGGACCATTTGAGTAAAGACTTGGGAATTTTAACTGAGATAATGCTAGAGGCTGCTGCATGTCTGCTACATATGTATGCACCAGATGCAGAAGTCAGTGCTGCTGCTGCTGCTGCTGACAATAGGCCTAGACAGAGAAGGAGTGTTCAGGCCCAGGGTAACCTTCCAGGAGCTACATGAGCTGGGGATTGTAGAGTGCTACAGGTTGGACAGAGGCATACTACAGGACCTCACAGAACTCTGCTGCCCTCAACTCAGACCTAGAGCCAACAGAGGGGAAACCATCCCAGTGGAAATAAAGATATGTGTAGCCCTTAGGATGCTAGCTACAGGTACATTCCAAAGATCAACTGGGGACATGATGGGGATCTCACAGGCATCAGCATCCAGGGTACTCCACCAGTTCCTGGATGCCATGCTGCTACATGCCAGTGAGCACATTGCTTTTCCCCTCACCGCTGAGGCGAGGGCCAGCAGTATGCAACACTTCTACCGTGTAGCATATTACTCTAAAGTACTGGGTACCATAGATTGCACTCATGTGCACATCAAGGCACCACCTGTTAAGGAGGGAAGAATCTACACCAAACAACAAGGGGTACCATAGGTTCATAGGTTCATACTAGGCTATCTGCCCTAGGGCATTTATAAGCCTAGTCAGAATGTGTTTGGCTTTTGCCACCCATTTTAAATTTATTTTGCTATGCCCTTTTTCGAGGTTAGTATACTGTGCCTCTGTCTAACAGTGACACAGAAGTGATACCCAGGGTAAACCTATGATCTCCCATCCACTCATCAAGATTCCTCTTGAAGAGAGTCAATGAGGGACTCTGCCTAACCTGGACTGGGATTTTATTCCAGAGTGAAGGGAGCCTCTGGGTTATGAATCTGTCCCTCCAGCATGTCCTATTTATTTCAGTGCTGAGGTTCAAGTCTCTTGAGCGCGTAGCTCGATGGGATTTGGATTTTCTGAGGTGCAGAATGTCTATTAATTCCAGGTTGGACATGGCTTTATACATCAGGCACAGATCGCCTCTGAACAGGCGGTATGCCACTGAGTAGAGCTGGAGTTACTTTAACCGGGCAGCATATGGCATCTGTTTGAGCCCTTTGATCCTCTTGGTGAGGTACTTTTGGGGTCTTTCCAGTTGCTGCAGGTGTCTGGTAAGGTACATCCCAAAAGGGGCATTGTACTCAATTATGAGCCTGATGAAGGATGAGTAAAGAGGCACGATGACCTCCCCTGATCTAGATGTGAATCCCTTCATGATTAGGTGGCTATATAAAATGTTTTTCTAACCACTTTGGCCACGTGGTTGTCAAATGAGAGATTGCTATCAACTTGGGTCCCCAGGTCCCTAATTACTTCTTCTGTACTTAATGGATTACCACATATGTGGTAATTTGTGGGCACTTTGTTTTTGCCAAAGGGGATGACTATACACTTTTTGGCATTTAGCTTGAGGCCATGGCTCTGGCACCAGTTGTCTGTTTCTATGAGGCCCTTTTGGAGGATGCTTGTGTCGGCTGGAGAGTCGATTATGTTGCCCAGTTTACAGTCATCTGCAAACTTGGTCAGCCACAGTCCTTCCGTGTTGGCCTGTACCTCCGAGAAATATATATCGAACAAGAGAGGTCCCAGGACTGAGCCTTGTGGGACACCACTTGTAACTTGTTTGGAGTCTGACATGGCTCCAGCAATTCTAACCATGTGGGTTCTGTCCTTGAGCCAGTTTGCAATCCGTCTAGTGACATAGGGGTTTATATTTAAGCTGGTGAGCTTATCTATAATGCCCGAGTGGGGTATTGTATTGAAGGCTTTTGTGAGGTCCAGGTAGGCTGTGTGGACCACCTTCCCCTCATCAATAGCCTTGGTGACTGTTTCAAAGAAATCAACCAGGTTTAAGAGGCAGGATCTGCCCTTAACAAAGCCGAATTGGGTAGGATCCAGTGTCTGTAGGTCCCCAATATCTTTATTTATGAGGTCCATGATGATCCTTTCCATAGCTTTGCAGACCAAGCTAGTCAGGCTTATGGGGCGATAGTTTCCAGGATCTGTTGAGGCACCACATTTATGGAGAGGGACCACTCTTGCTGTACGCCACTCTTTGGGCACATATCCTGTAGTAAGGCTGAAATTGAACAGTAGTTTTATGTTTGGGTTTAGCTCTTTTTGGAGTTCATGTAGGACGCAGCCCGGGACACTGTCTGGTCCCACTGATGCTGTGTTTTTTGCTTTGGAGATGGCGGCTCTTACCTGAGCATCTGAGATGTCAGGGGGGCAGCACTCTGCTGGGATAGATATTTGCCCTTTTGGTGGGGAGGGGGGGAGTTTGCGCTGAACCTGTCAGCTAGGATGTTGGCAATGTCTGTGGGTTCGGTGTATTTTTTGTCATTTTGGACTAATTCTGAGCATATCTGGGACTTACCACCCAGGTTCCTAACATAACTAAAGAAAGCCTTGTGATTATCCTTAGTGTCCTGTGCAATTTTTCTCTCGAAGCTGGCCTTAGACAATTTTATGAGTGCCCATAGTTTTTTGCTAATACTGATCAGTGATGCCTTCCCTTTTTGGGATTTTGCTCTATCATTTAGTAGCTTCCTCCTTCTATTGTATAGTTTGTTTATGGCTGGGGTCCACCAGTCAGGAAGTCTGCCTTTGGGGGACTGGGTCTTCGTTTTATTTGGGATCGCATGATCCATGCATTCCTGAAGGTGTTCATAGAATGCGTTTATAAAGGATTCTGTGGTCTGGGCCGTATTTTCCACAGGCCCGGCGGCTTTGAAGGATTCCACCTCAGTTTTGAGGAGTGTGAAATTTGCTTTAGAGAGGTTTTTCACTGTGGTTTTCTGGGCAGGGGGTGGGGCGGGATGTGAATATCCGGTGAGATTAGTTTATGGTCTGATCTTACCAATGAGGGATACACTTCTGGTCTGGAGCATAGAGCCCCCATGTTGGTGATGATCAGGTCCAGTATGTTTTCCCCTCTTGTGGGAGTGGTAACAAGTTGTTCCATAACATTTGAGCTTATAAATTCTAGGAACCTTTGGGCTAGGGTGTTGGAGCTAGAGTAATGCTCCCAGTCTATGTTTGGGTAGTTTAAGTCACCCAATATAATGATGTTTGGAGAGACCTTCATATTTTCCAGTGTTCTCAGGAAGGCTGAGTGGGGTTCCTGGGTTTGGGAGGGTGGTCTGTAGCAGGCTATAAACTGGAAGGCAGTTTTACCCTCTGTTAGTTGCACATGGATAGTCTCTGATGCTTCGTGCTTTGCCACCAACCTGGAGGTGTGGGTATCTTTGATGAATATCGATACTCCCCCTCCTTTTGTGGTTCAGTCCAAGTTTTGGGGCCAAAAAGCATGGTATGAAGTATAACCTGGTAGTGCTGGGGTGTTCTCGGGAGCCCTGAACCAGGTTTCTGTTTTGCACAGATATCGATGTTCTCCATGCTAAGGAGAGTTTCGAGTGTGTGCATCTTGAGGTTTAGACTTCTGGCATTGAGTAGCATTACTCTTAGTTTCTTATCCCTTGTGATACCTATGGAGGTGGGTTTGTCTTTTGAGCATTGCCTAAAAAAGGCACTATGGGGGTAGCAAGAGCCTTTGAAAATATCCGAAAGCCCAGGGGTGACAGGTGCAAGCCGTCCCTAACGAAGCATCGTGGCTTGTCGAGCATATCATCCCAAGCTGACAGGCATTGGATCCCCTTTGAATGACACCAGTACTTAAGTCAATTGTTGAAATTGATCATCTTGTCTTCATATTGTGGCATCATTCTTGGTGAGGGTAAGATGGTACTCAAGGTCAGGGTCATACCGGCCTGGGCTACATGCTCAGAGAGCTCCTTTATGTCTCTTTTCATGTAGTCCAGGGAGGTACATCTCAGGTCATTCGCACCAGGATGGACAATGACTGAGTCATATTTGTACTTGCCTTGGAGTGACCTGAGTGCTTGTGTTATGTGGCAGATCCTAGCACCCGACAGGCTGCTCACCGTGGCCCTCTCCTTGTTCAGCCTGGTGAGCGGGACATCAGTGTGCCTGACGATAGAGTCACTCCATCAACTGCCAAGTCATGTGCAATGCCCAGAGGATTATCAAGAATGAGTGTGCTAGCAGCCCTGGCAGGTATCATGACTCCCATATATGGCATGCATCACAGCTGTACTAGATGTTTGCTAGGGGACACACCCCACAAGGTCATTTACTGGTGGATGCTGGCTACGCACTGGAAACATGGATGATGACACCCATCAGAAATGCACACACACCCTCTGAAGAATACCATAATGAGGCACACACACAAATTAGGAACATCATAGAGCATATGTTTAGGCTTCTGAAGTCATGGTTCTGGTGTCTCGACATATCTGGTGGAGCCCTGCAGTACTCTCCAGCCACATGTGCACATATATTTACAGTATGTGCTGTGCTACACAATCTGATCCTGTGGAAACAGCTGAATCAAGATGAGCAAAGGGAAGGGATATACAGGCCCCATCAGTGCCAAGTTCACCACAGCCACAGTCACACGAGGACTTGGAGGAGGAACCCCCTGATGATGTCCCTGTTGGCAGATGTAGGCATGCCCAGTATGCCCTGACTTTGGCTAAGAGACAAAGCATAGCACATTCACTGACAACATAGGGCCCTAGGGAGTGACACCTTACTCCTACTCACATTCATATATTAAAATTGATGTCAGGCAACCCACACAACCTGTACCTATTTAGGTATTGGCTGTATACTGCTTACATCAGACAGAGTCAGCCCTGAACTACAGTTCTGTCAACTGCTGCACTCACAAGGTAAGTCTCTAACCTTCTAACCTACACACTACTTGTAAGGATTACTATAATAAGGTATTGTATGGATGTGCTGCATTTATGCAAGGAGATGTAGTGAGCTATTTGGACAGAAGTAACATCCATATGGGACCACAGATATCTAGTCCACTAGTATGTGTTCCGGTTTGCTATCATTATGTCGACGTGCATTTGCACGGCTATGAAGTATTCGAACATCAGATGTTCGAATACTTCATATTACGGCAGGTGACATGAGCAAAGGTTTGCATTGCGAATGAACTGTGCATTCGCAATTCTAACTTTCGGTCATGGGAGGGGATCGCGGTACAGTGCGGTTAGGGAAATGCATCCCTTTCCTCACTGTAGTGCAATCTCGGAGTTGGAATATTAAGTTAGGGGGGTGTGGGGGGCACAGCCCCCCACAGGGGAGGTGCAGGGGTGTGCAGCCCCCCTGCATAACTGTGTGTTCGGTTAGGTAGGTCGGTGATTATGGGAAGGGTGGGCATGCTGTGTATCGCCGTAAATGTCGCAAGTGACATTTTCGACAATACACCCTTGTTTTCAAGTTTACTATTATTCGAAAATGTTCATTTTCGATGCATAAATTCGAAAATAAAGACATTATTTATTTTTACTTTCGAATTTATGATAGTAAACCATGTGTTCTTTCATATTCACTAGGCCTCATGGTTGGAATATTCACTACATCAGTCAATGGAGATTTTAAACAGTGGGGTCACATGATATTTTATTTTATTTATTTTTATTTTACATTTGTTGACTGGGCTGGTCCAGCTGGATATATGTCCATTTTCTGCAGAGGCCTGGGGAGAAAAGCTCCAAATGCATACATTAATAACAGAGAAAAAAACAATTAGCTATGAGAATATTCATTAGCATATATTTGCAAAAGAAATGTTAGAAATTAAATACAAAAAACTATAAAGGTATACAAATTGAGCATGACAGAAGAAACAGGGAAGTGTTACTTGAAGTTCTGTAATCAGAAAAAATAGGAAGTACTTGGGAGGATATAGAAAGCTAGCTAGGGTTAGTACATGGGTAGAGCCAGTGGGTTTTGAGGTGAGATTTGTGTTGGGATTTAAAGCAGGGAGGAGAAGAGAGTGCAGTGAGATTGTCAGGAAGGGAGTTCCAGATTTTTCCTACTATGTTTGAGAACAAGGAGTTGCCAGCCAGGTTATAGGATTTACAAGTGGAAATAAGGAGTTTAATAGAAGAACGTAGGGTTTTAAGATTGCAGTAAGGAGTAATAAGTGTAGTTAGTATGGGAGTATTAAAGGGTTTGTACAGGATTTTATGGGCTATGGAGAGTTGGTGAAATAAAATCAGGTTTTGTAGCTCAAGCCATCCTAATTGGATTAAGTGTATGCAGTGGTGAGTTCTAAAAGTAGAGCCAGAAGCAAATCTAGCAATGCTGTTGTAGGCAACAGCCACTTTGCTAAGGTTAGCTTTGGACAGATTAGTGTAGATAGACGAGGCATAAAGGAGGGTGGAAATTAGGTGTGAGTGGGTGATGGGTGTTCTGGCAAGTGGAGCAAGGAATGGTTTAATTCTGTACAACGAGCCTAGTTTTTTATTAACAAGTTTTATAGTGTTGTTAAGTTGAGTGTCAAAGCTTAGATTGTTGTCAATCTCCACTCCTAGGAGCCTGGTAGTTGGGCCAGGGGAAATATAGGTGCCATTACTTGACAAGACAGAGAAGTTGAGTGGCGAGGATTTTTGGGTGGGGGAGAAAAGTAATAATTTGGTTTTCTTGGGGTTTAAGATTAAGCATCGTTTTAGAAACCAAATTTCTACAGTTTGGAATGTCTGCTGGGTTTTAGAATGAAGTTCAGAGGAGGATGAGGCAGAACAAATCAAAATAGAATCATCTGCATATTGTATACAGGTTGCAAGAGGAATAGTTGTATGAAGATCATTAATGAAAAATGAAAACAGAAGAGGGCCAAGAATTGAGCCTTGGGGGACTCCAAGGGAAGTGGGTAAGTTGTTGGGTAAGTTATTGTGCCAAACAACTACCTGCTGTCTGTTATGAAGATAGGAGTGGAACCACTTTATAGCACTTGTGTCTAGCGTGAAAGATTAAAGTAAGTTATAAGTATCTCATGATTGACCATATCAAAGGCTTTGGTTAGATCAATAAATAGAGAAGAGGTAAGGATGCTATTATTCTGGTTTTTGTTGACGCAGTCAGTGAAGGAAAGGAGGACTGTGGTGGTGCTGTAGAATGGTCTAAAGCCATGTTGACAGTCAGCTAGCAGATTGTAATTTAAAAGGTGAATTAGAAGTTGTTTTTGGATGCATTTTTCCATGCTTTTAGCTAGGGGGGAGAGTAAGGCTATGGGCTGGTAGTTTGAGAGTTCAGTTGAGTTACCACCTTTATGCAGGGGAATAATATGTGATATTTTCCAGATTGAAGGAATGTAGCCTTCAATGATGGTTCTGTTAATTAGGATGGAAATGGGATAGGCTAATGTTTTAACTGCAATTTTTAGATATTGAGCTGGTAGCTGGTCAGCTGATGGAGAAGAGGATTTCAGTTTGTGGAACAGAGAACATATTAGTGATGTGGGTACAGGTTGCAGATGAAATAAGGTAATAGACGCATTAGAGTAGGTGGACAGGGAGGAGATATCTGGGGAAAGTTGATTAGATAGAGACTGGACAGTTTCAGTAAAGGAGGTATTGAAGGCATCAGCAGCTTGTTTTGGGTTGTTTTGAGAAGTGCTTGAGGGGCACGGGGTGTCAGAGTGGCCAGGTTTTAAGAGTCTATTTATTCCTGCCCAGAACTTTTGCGGATTATGTTGGTTAGCCTGTTGTAGATGGCAGTAGTGGTTTCTTTTATCTAGATGTATGGCTGTTTTTGTAATGTTTCTTATTTTCCTAAAGTTTAGTTGGTTGATGGGATCTTTAGTTTGACAGTATTTAGTCCACAGTTTATTTTTCAGAATAATTTTATGCCTTGTATCCTTTGATAGAAAAGGTGTGGGTTTTGAGCTAATTCTGACAGATCTTGAGGGAGTGTGTGAGTCTAGAATAGATAGAAACTTTGAGCTGAAGTATGAGAGAGCATCATCCAGTGGAATGTGTTTAAGAGGGGACCAGTTACAGGCTCTATGTTCAGCTTTAAAGGTTTCAGGGTTAAAGTTTTTATTAGTTCTGACCATTTAGAATTTAGTTGGGTTAGGGGTATCAGTTTTATGTCTGATTAAGTAAGTGCATGGTCGCTTAAGTAATCAGGCAGTGTTCCTACTGTATAAGTTCGGTGGCGATGATTAATCAGAATCCAGTCTAATATGCTTTCTTTGTTATTAGGTTTGTTAGTTCTGGTGGGAGCTTGAATGGTTTGTATAAAACCATGGAGATTTATGAGGGTGGGAGGGTCTGCTGAGTTGCAGGTTTTCCAGTTGATGTTGACATCGCCCAGGACTATGGTTTCTTGTGGGAAATGAATGGAGAGCCTGCTGAGGAGCTCTTCTAAGGAACTGATGTTATTTCCAGGGGGGAAGGTATAAGCAGATTATGTAGATGTCTTTATGGGTATTAAGCTGAAGTTTGGAGATAAGGATTTTGGCATTACTTACAGAGGGAGGTTTATCATGTAAGACAGTAATTTGCATCCCTGGTTTGTAAATAATTGCTATCCCACCACCCTTTTTAGCTTTACAGTCCAGTCTGTGGATGTTATAGCCAGGGGGAATACTCTCACTGTCTTGGGTTGCTGGTTTAAACCAATTTTCAGAGAGGCAAAGGATGTCAAAAGAGTGTATGTCTAGCAGAGCATGGAGCTGGATTTTTTTATTATTAATACTACGGATGTTAAGGTGAGCTATAGAGACAGAGTTTGGGGGTTTGGAGATTAGATTAGAGCTGGAGGGTGTGAGACTGATGGGGTTAATAGTGGTGGTGTTATTTGTGCCAGGGTTGGGATGAATGTCACCTGCTTGTAGGGAAAGAAGTAATCTTTTTATTAGGAGTGAGGGTTTAGTGAAAATGTGTGAGGATTTTCTGTGTACATGATTACTGTAGGTAATGTGGACCTTTCTATGAAGTTTTGCAAGAAGGAGAAGAAATGATGTTAGAACAGGCTTGGAATATGTTTTGGAATGGTGAGCTAGTGAAGGTGTGTGATTCCAGTAGGCTAAGTTGTTCATAAGAGGTGAGAAGGTAGGGTAAGAGAAGGAAAGGAAAAAGTGAGAATAGGAGGATGTGTTCTAAATTAGTTGAAGTAAGTAGGGAAGGCGTAGTGACAGGACAAGTGTATGAAAGTAAATTGGGAATAAGAGATGGAAGTGAAGACAGGAAGAGAGGAAAGGTAAGAGTGTCAGTTGAAAGGATGCAGGTGTTTTTTGGAGTACTTGGTGTATTTGAAGTACTGTGTATGCCAGAAGAACATAGGGTGTTGTTCCCCCACCCCCAACACAGCAGTGTTCCCATATATCTGCTTTAACAGTAAGTCATCAATGGTATGTCAGCATTCCAGGCAATCTCAGGGTAGTAACACAGAAATTGATCACACATCGTATGTTTAACTTAATGCAGAAATAACAACGTATATATGTATGCTGTTGATTGTCTGATGAATGACTCCTCCCTCTCTCTCTCTCTCTCTCTCTCACAGCTTGTGTGGCTCAGTGGATTAAGGTAGTGAGGAAGGGTGATAGTGTTGATGGTTCAAATCTGAAGTGTCCACATCTTTTGCATGTGAGGTATTATTATGTTGGTGTTTTCACAGACTGTCAGTCTGTGTGTGGTATAATGTTATTAACGTCTGTCACATATTAATTACAACCGACAGCTGGAGAATGCCATGGACATTTTGAGTGAAGTGCTGTACTGCAGAAACAGAGACAGATGTCATTGTCTGTAACACACAAAATCCTGGGCTGGAATACAGGTAGGTGTTGGCTGGAGTTAGTTTATAAGTACTGAGAGTCCCACTGGGCATGCCGATACACTTAGTTAAACTGAGCACAATTCTGTTCCCCTTCATCAACATGACCTGTTATGTATTATCTGTCTCTCATATACATAGTATATTTATCTCTATGTATTTTCAAATTGATATATACCCATATATATATATATATATATATATATATATATATATATATATATATATATATATATATGTATATAGATAGCTGGGTCCACCTTGTTTTTTCAAAGTTTCAAAACTTTGAAACGCATATGGCCAAGACCATATGATTGAAGTTTGGAAACTTCAAACACTGTGAAATCAGTGTAGAATGGGAGATTTACCATTTTCCTCACTGTAGTGCAATCTTGGAGTTGGTATATTTAAGTAGCAGGGGGTGTGGGGGGTAAAGGTAAAGATTTTCGTTTTTATTTGTTGGCTTTGTTGTGTTTTCAGAGTTTCAAAACTTTGCCATATGGGTTTTGAAATTTTGAAACTTCAATAAAACATCATAGACCCATATAGCTATATATGTTTATATATATATATATATATATATATATATATATATATATATATATATATAGATATATATATATATATATATATACATACATACATAACACATATACGTATCATGCACACACAGCTACATTTATATATACATCCTTGTTATATACATAAATATGTGTGTAGATGTCTGTATTGTCCTACATGCTCTAATAATGATAAGTAAAGCTGATATATCACACATTTATAATGTTGCTCAAAGGATCCAAGGTAAGGGCTCAGCAGTACATAATGTACTTACCTACAGACCCCTGTGCCTGCTGGATGCCACCACATAGCAACAGGTGAGCAGGTGGTGTAAGGTATAATGTCTATTCACACATAGACAGGGCACATTGTTCCTGCCCACAGGCTTGCCCATCCAAGTGCAAACAGCCACATATGGCCATACTGGTAACAGTAGACACATAGAGCTACATTTATATATACATCCTTGTTATATACATACATATGTGCGTAGATGTCTGTATTGTCCTACATAGTCTAATAAGGGCTCAACAATACATAATGCACTTACCTACAGTCCCTTGCACCTGCTGGATGCCACCACATAGACAGCAACTGGTGAGTAGGTGGTGTAATGCAAACAGCCACATATGGCCATACTGGTTACTGCAGATACATAGCTAGGATAATAGCAGCTCACTGCTAGGATATTAGATGCAGATAACTGTACAAAGCAATATCACTCTGCAGGCCGCAGATGCTGTTCCATGCAAGCCTAGTTTGTGTAATCTAATAATATAACAAAATAAAAAAAATTGGTGCTATAAGTGCTCACACCAAACCAAGAAAAATAAAAGAGCACAGCGTTGCGAGTCCGCAATCTTAGTTTAATATAAAAAATAATAAAACAAACAGGTTAAGCGCTTTCATCAATTAGTATGACTTCATCAGAACAAACTGCCATCGTGAATTTTACATTTTTTATATTAAACTAAGATTGCGGACTCGCAAGGCTGTTCTCTTTAATTTTCCTAGTTTGTGTAATCCACAAGTAGTTTGCCTGCAATGACATTTAAAATAGACATCAGCCATGGCATGTGTGCTACGTACTGTGCTCTATAGTGTATAAGACTGGATAGGTAGAGGTTCTAATCTCACTTCAGGCCACTTGGTTCATGTGTGTGTGTGTGTGTGTGTGTGTGTGTGTGTGTGTGTGTGTGTCCTGCAAAACAATTGAGAATCCCTCATTGGCTGCCAAATTGCAATGGTTATGCACTTTCTGGCCCTGTAAGTTGCTGCTGGCTTCCAAACTGCCCTCTTCTACATGGCCTGATAATGTCTTCTACCTTAAGACTACCAGGTGCCACTGTAGTATCACACTTAAGCTGTCGTACATGCAGTAAGTACCTGTGATCTATAGTGTGTAAGACTAGATAGACAGGGGTTCTAGTCTCAGTCTAGGCCACTTGGTGTGTGTGTGTGTGTGTGTGTGTGTGTGTGTGTGTGTGTGTGTGTGTGTGTGTGTGTGTGTATGTGTGTGTGTGTGTGTGTGTGTGTGTGTCTGGGTGGCATAAATATTATCACCTCAGTAATTTAGAAAAGTGTAAGGTTTTGAAGTATTTTATTTGTAGCTGGTGCTGTGGCCCTCCAAATGCCTGACCACAACTAGGCTTGCTGATGTTATCAAGTATCATATGTCCTAAACTGATAGTACTAGCAGACAAAGGTATGTTGTATGCATCAAGTACTGTGATCTGTAGTGTGTACCATTACATAGGTAAGTGTTCTAATCTACATACAGCCAACTTGCAGTTTGTGTGTGCCGTGCCATATCCTGTAAGCAGTAATTGCAAGTGGTACTATCCTCAATGTGGCCATGTATGCGTGTGTGGCTGTTAGAGCATTTTACATCCACTTATGGAACCATAGGACATTAGAACTTCACTAGCATAATGGCCATACAGCCCTCACAATTCTAGACAACTTTATACTTTTATTTACATGATCAACACATATTGCCCAGTCCAAGAGGGACACAGACAGAATCATACAGATGGCATGTGCTGAAGTGCACCCTGCATCAGGCAGGGTTCTGTTTCAAAGGTGTGTTAAAGTCTGCTAGACAAATCTCTCCCACCAGTATGTATTACTAACCTCACATACTATGTTAATGTCCTCAGAATTATTAATCCATCTACTATGCCACCTACAGATATACAGCATGTACAATCAAGCAGCATCACAAATTGCCCCATATGCAAGGCATAGATCATTTCTGAGTAATCTATATTCCACAGGCTACAATGACACTTATTTCAGATGATTGCCATTGAACACATCCTGAAGACGTGAAGTTCCATTGTGATGGACCATACTGTTGTGTGCAATTGCCAGTACTGCTTGGAAAGATACATTACCAAGTGAACATTGCACTCAGATATTGGAATGTTCAGGGAAGGGTACATGGAGGTTATGAGTATGTAAATTATGGGTGATTGTGCCCTCAGCTATGACATATGATTCTCATCATACCACTAGGGAGACATGGTGATCTCAGGCACATTAGGTGTAAACTTGTGTGGCCAGGTCTGTGTGCCCAGTTCTTTCACCCCTAAGTATGTACATCACATATTGTGACTGATGTGATACTTAACAGGTACATAGGTGTTAGTGATGGAAATTATACTAGATATATATTTGCATGGCATTTACAGCCATTAGTGTCAACAGGCATTTGTTCATCAATACCCTCTTGTAGGGTATTGACATAACTCAGAGACTCTTTGATTGCTCACAGTTTGCAGGCATCAGCCTACAATGTTAGCCACAGACATTCAGTATTCACTTGTATTGTGGTTGAATGGATTCCAAGCAGTAAGAGGACCCAGGACTGAGTCCTGCTGAACACTGCTGCTTAAAGATCAGCTATTGGAGGCAAATGTCCATATGTTGAGTATGTGTGCCATCAATGCTCCACTTAGTGACCCCTACAATGATAGTACCATGGATGCCTAAGTGGGTGTTTTGTAAATAATGCCTGAGTAGTGGATATAGTCAGATGGTTTGGCTCTGTCCAGGGAGTTGTATGTCCTGATGTCCTCTAATCCAGGTCTTTGGTGACTGCCTCAGAAATATCAAACATGTTTAACAGTCATGATCTCCCTGTCAGACATCCAAACTGCATACAGCCACCTGTGTGTAGATCACATATATGTGTGCTGATCAGCTTCATGATGATTGCTCTTGCGGGCATAGAGATATGGATACTCAGGCAAAGAAGTCTATAGTTCTGGTGGTCAGTGGATGCACCACCTCTGTTCAAGGGTATACCTATATGAGATTGGTGTCTGTGAGAACAGCATTAGTATTTGCAAGGCATTGGCAGTTCCGTGGACTCCCCTGCTTAACACAGTCATCACAAGGTAATTGTGTCCTTCCAGTACACACTGCCTGGGTAGTATCCAACTACAGAATACCTATATAAAACCCCAACCTTACCTTCACAGGGTATACATAGTACACTTCCCTAACTTGTTTGTCTGTGCTATGTGCAGACACCTTGGATGACTCTCTTCTTGGAAGATGCTGGAAGTAGCTGCAATATTTAGTTGCAAAAAAGGATCTCTGAGTCATGTGACATGAAACGCTATGAAAGGAGTTAGCATGGATATGGGCAATAACACTATCGTACACCTACTAACATTGGACCAAACACAGTTTGTTTTGCTCAAGGCCCTATCATCCAACTGAGTCTAACCAGTGGACCTCATTGAGTGTTACACTGTGCAATGGATGATGGGAATATGACTCACTCTGCTTACCAGGGCCTGATAAGATGTTTGACAATATTAGACCAGCAGGCCTTGCTGGAAACTGTGTAGGTTATTCACAGAGTGTTATGCCAGCTGATGGGTAGGCAAGTGTCTGACAGTCATAATCTGGGAAAATAGCATTGGGAGACCTACAATAAAATTACTCTAATCACCAGTGGATTTTCCCAGACATCATTAATGGTGTACCTCTTCTAACCATTCCCTTCTCTGCAGTCACTGCCACTGTCAGTGCCTCTGACTGAATACATTAGCAGGTGATTGCATATTAGGAGCTGTCACTGAAACCCATACAGACCCAACAGTTATACAGGATTGCCTGAGAAAGTTATGTAACACAGACAGTACATCCTATATGTAACAGGCCCTTCATGCATGTGAAGCACACATCTGCTGTGATACATGTCATGTTCAAGTTACACAATGGGATGCAGATCAAAACTATCATAACTGGTGTTTGACAAATGTCTGTACTGGACACAGGAAATTTGTAGCTGGGCCATCTCCATCACCACAGCTTGTAGATGTGTTAGCCCTGGTGACACTTATCAATGATATCAGACCTTTTCTCAGATTAGGGATGCATGAGTATGCTGAATGATGCCATTGTCCTTGTTTACCTGTTAAACACATATGAACCTATAGAGCCATGCACCTCTTGTGCTGTACTTTGCTGAAGATATATTTCTTCTGTGCAGATGTTCCATCCTGTGCTGTGACGTCTATGGCTTTATTGGCACTGTGTATCCATAGGTGTTCCCAAAAGAATCCTGAAACAGAAACAGAAACAGGTCTATGAGACACCTTTCATTATGTAAGTATACAGCCATTAGAAACATCATACAATGTAAGGTACACAGAATTACGGGGCTTACTCATTACAAATGTCAGCATACAGTATCTGACAGTAACCAGTACAAGTGGCATAGCAAAACAGCACTGCATTACACAAGTACATTTTAATTTATATAGTCACCCTGTGCATCAGACACATAGCTTAATTTCCCAGCATCGATGATGAGGATGACAGGGATGTGGCACAAGTATCATCATTTGCACAGGTTGTTGTGTGGGGGTGCAGGAGGCCTAGGCTGTCCCAAAAGGTTCACAGCATGTGTAAGTCAGGAAGGGAATCAGGCAAGATGAACCACGGAAATGTGCCATGTGTGTCTGTAGGTGACCTGCATTTGACAATGGTGTGTGATTGTCTGTGAACAGTCAAGCTCAGTGTTAGCTCTACATGTGTGTATGTTGGATATCTTTGAACTCTGCATGGTAGAGCTGACAGTTCACTGTCTTCAGGTTCAAACATGGGAACTCGCTCTGCCAGGAGTTGCACTAGCACCTCCATGTCCAAGGTCAGAAGGAGTGCTAGTACCTGACAGTGACTGCTGTCTGCTGGGACCGTGTCCTCCACAGGAACACCCAGGACCAAGAGCCTATGGCCTGCCACGTTTGTGTGGACAGCATACTCCCCTCTGTAGCACTGGATGTACTGCCAATACAGGACTATGATTGTGCATGGCCACATGGTCTCTCAGCAGATGGGGTTGCTGACCTACATCCAAAAGTCCGATGCTCAACTCCAACCACACGATCCAGCACAGACACTGTACATCCCTAGACAGATAGTCTGTGACCTGTCTCAAACCACCTTCTTTCCACTGCATCAATGAACTGATCCAGGGTATCAGCAATGTGGTGCAGGAAGTCACAGATGTCAGATTGTGCTGCATCCGTAAACCTAAGCATATATCTGGAGTTCCTTTCAGAATGTGCCTGTGCCTCCATGATGGCCCAAAACATGCATCAAATGACCTGTGATGAGACACCTGAAACAGGTGGTGGACAGACAGCAGGCCTCCTACAATCACCCCTATCAATCTGCCTTTGTGGAACTTTGTCAGCTTTCTTGCTTTGGCCAGTGTCTAAACTCAGTGGAACCATAGTTGCCACACTTTCCTGTTCAATGTCCTCACTCTATGACTGTCCAATAACTGTGGCCTCTGGGGACTGGTATGTGTGGGCATGCTGACTGTGTGCAGTGACAATGAGAGCAGAAGAGGGATATCAACCTCTGGGACAGATTCAGCCTGTGCCTCACTCTGGCCACCATCATCATCAGAGTCTGAAGCGACACTAACATCAGGTTGTTTAGAGGACAGAGACCAACCTCCTCATTCACCTGTGACAAGAAAGGAAAAAAAACAGTACATTAGTACACAACACTATTATGTTCTGCAGTACTATGTTACAATATATGTAAAGCTCTATACACTGTTGTCACTATTACAGACCTGTTGAAAACCCAACCTCATATAGTAGGACAAGAGAATATTAACTTTCCTACAAACAGTTGTAGTTACTTGTAAATAAAAGCTCTTTACACAGAATCTCATCAGCAACATTGAGGTACACTGTTGATATTTTTGAAGACTCTGCACAGTTGACACATATAATTATCTGTAATGTCCTGACAATACTGTCACATCTCTCAGTGTGGTCACACCTATAAGGCATAGGTATGACTCTAACATGTGTACAAAATATCTGTGCAGTTGGCAGTCATGCCGACAGTACAGCAATCCAGGCAGCAGGCCTGTGATGACACTTTAGGGATCACATTGCTGTAAACCTACATCTATAACAAAACAGTGTTATGATTACCAGGAGCAGGACCACAGCCTTGTCCGATACCTGATGGACCTGAAAAAAGCTGAGGGAGAGGTAATGTCAGTAGCACCACATGTTATACCACAACAAGGTAATATGTCCATATATCTCGCATTTAGAGTAGCTACTGTGTTAATTGTTATAACTGTCAAAATCTGAGCATGAGAGTCAAGCTGCAGTTAACTCCCCCCAAAGAGCAAAGAACTGATACCCACATAAAAGTATGTATACCCTAACACACTGAATGCTACAGTATTGCAATGCTGATCAAACTAAGCTTACCTGCATGCTCCTGTGCTGTGGAAACTGTGACACCCACATCCATGATGTACAGTGTGATGGATGCCTGGGAGCTGTTGTGTGTGCCTAGGTTCATCAGGAATTCCTCAGTGGCTGATAGTGTTTGTTCAACTGCAGACCCTCCACTAGCAACACCATGATCCCTGGCTATATCTGCTACTGTTCTGCATAGAGCATTGATCATGTCCATTGGACAGTGTCAAACCTGCTCATATGCCCTGCTCTGATGAGTGGCATTCATGTTACAGAAGGTTAGCCCATAATGCTGCCCACTGTTCCCTGTTTTGCCTTCCTCTGGACAGTAGGAGTTCATAGTGTTGCCAGAGGCTTTACAGTATACTATTATTCTGTGCATCCATGAAAGGTGCACAACGTCTTGGATACATGTTTCCTGAAAGACAACAAAATGGGAAAACATGCTAGGATCATATATGTGTAAGTACGCTATGTAGAGATAGAGCAAGAACAGAATGACTGGCAGTATCCACTACTTAATCTCACATGTCATATTCCACAGTGTGCAAACATACTAAGCACATGGATACAACTAAGATACTAGTGATAGTCAGCTATTCCCGTGTTTGCCATGATATATACTGCTGTACGATCATACACCCAACACAGTAGTCCATTGTAGTGTGTCACCTAGGGGCAACCCCTCCCCCCACCGATAATATGTCAAAACAACAGTGCCAAACAAACATCAATGTGCTATTACAACCACTATAAAGGGACAGTCCCATGACACCAGTGTGCCACATTAACAAAAAACATTCCACCCTTGATGAATTGTATGTTCTCTGTAGGTTTAACAAATCTGGAGACCAATGACATGTCATTAGCAGTTCTAAGAAAGGCTTAATCCTGTAATCCCTATTCCCCATTAGTATATTCACACATCTGCATCCTGTTGTAAACAAAAAGGTTACATACCTGCTGGAGTGCAAAACTCCTCTGTTGATATGTGGTGATATTTAGGTTTTTAAAAATGTGTGTTCTGTGTGCAAGTCCCATACAGAATGGTTCCCCATAGCCAGCTGTTTGCTGCTTTAACATGCTTCTCATTACCATGTGATTGCCTCTTAAGCAATCTGTGGTTCTGAAATGTTAATTGCAGCCAACACAGTTGATTTGCACTACCATCAACCAATGACATGCAACCACTGAACAAGATATAAGGCCTTCATGTAGATTACAAGCCCTTTCTGATTTGTTGTGCTGGACATTACTGGGGTGAGGAGACTATATCATTCTAGAGGGTAGGTTTGTAGCAGCTACTTTTACATGGAGATATGTGTGTAACAGGCTGCAGCTGCTGCTGCAGGTAATAGGCCTAGGCAGAGAGTGTGAGCACTTTGGAGGACAACAAGTTGTAAGAGTAACTGTAGGATCTGTGTCAGCCTTGTTGTAGAAGCAGAGCCAGAGTGAGGGTACCCATTCCACTCCAACTGTGACGTCTTTATGGTAAGTATGTTAGGCAACAGTATCACTAACAGAGTACTAGGCAACATGTTTATAGTATCCATGAGCGAGATAGGGGATACATATAACATTATGTCCATCATTTGGGCAACTGTCAGGCCATGTGTTACAGTCTGTTACTCATTTGGAATGTGTATGCTGGCAGTCCTTGTTACAATCAAGGGCTTCTTATGTGTATATTAGTTGTGCAGCTGTGCTAATCTGTACTATGAGTATGAAAGGATTGTGTGCTGCACTCTGATATTAGTGGGCCTCATTTGCACTGCTTAAGATAAAATCCTCTGTGAATGCATATTAATGCGTGACCTGATATTTTATGCACTTATAGTTTTGCTATAGGGATAAGTAAAGTGTGTTCCTATCTGCAGGGCTGTGACTTCCATCAGGGAAAATCAGACAATGCATTGTGTGGATAAAGAGTGCGTGACTCAGTCATTAATTGCTGGTGTCACAATAACACACCGCTGGATTTGAACCCAGGACTGTGTGTGGCAAAATGTACTGCTTACAAGGCATTTCACAGACTGAGCTACTGAGTCACTATTACAACACATGTGCTTGCAAGATATAAGTGCACACATACAGGCTGTGACATACTTTTTTTAATATCACATCATTATGTGCATGGCTTTATATGGATGCATTTCTACCCCAAGGTCCCAACTGAAACTATATTTTGCCATTAATGCCTTAGCAGGTGTATTTCTAAATGTTGCTGATAAAAGGGCACATTTACCTGCTATTAGAGACCTCAGTTACATCCATTATTCTGTGTTTGGCTTTCTAGTGGTATACTCTTGCAACAAGACTCCAAGGTACACTCTCATTTTTCCATTACTCTTTAAGTAAGTTTGCACGACAAGGAGTGATGCAGATGCGCAGCTCCACTTAAAAAATGCTTAATGACTGTAACTTGCAATTACTATGTTTTGCTTAAACCACCTGTTTTAATCAACAGCTTTGTGGTGTGGCAGGTTAATGGTTTATCTTCTTAGTGTCAGAAATGACAATATCGATCGCCCATTTGGGCGAACCAAATGCGTGAATTTTAAACTTTGACAGTCTCAGTAGTACGAAAATCAACAAATTGAACAGCACATTCACTGAATTTCAAACTAAAATGTCGAAGACACATCATAATGCAGGGGGGCAAGACCTTGCACCCCCACACCCCCCTACTTTAATATATTAACTCCCAGATCACACTGCAGTGGGGAAAGGGATCATTTCCCAATCACTGCTATAGTGCAATCCGCACCCACAATGTCGAATCTGCAATGAGCGAATGCCAATGTGCATTTGCACATTGCACATTCGGACAATTTTTTTTCAAGGTTTTGCCAATTTGGAAACCTCCTTTTGCACAAAGTGGATTCGCCCGATTGCCTAATGCATTTACGAAGATAATCCAAGTTAATGCAGTAGTCTGCAGGTGCAATGGTCTTGGGTTTGAAATAGGGGACAGGTGTTTATTTTGTATGTGTTTATTGTCTTTTAAAACACACATATCAATATAGCTCCATTTATCTGAGCTTAGTGAAGCTGCACAATTTGCCACATCATGCAGCTTCACGCAAAAAGTAGATAAAGAAAAGAAAAATGGGGAGATAGGAAAGTGGTGAAATGGGGTGTAAGCAGGGGGGAAACATAGTGAAAGGCAAGTAGGTATGTGTAGGAAGGGTGTAGGAAAGATCCATAGCTATCATTTTCTTGTACAGCAACAACTGTGCACTTTGAAAGAATTTGTAGATGACTTTAGACTCTCACCCCCAGAAAGAGGGGTGAGGACAAAACAACTGCATTGTTAAGCCACTTTGACTAAATTATGCTTGTCCAGTGGACAAGTGCAAAATGGAGAGCATTGTATGGCATGGTATTTTTTGGGGACAGATGCCCATTTTTTGAAGGTGAGAGTGGAATGTTGGGGAAGGGAGAGAGGTACATGTGGGGGAGGTAAGTTGAGTAGGTGAGGAAGCTTTTGCAGACAGACAAAACAGACAAGACAGCAAATGGGGTGATGTTTGACACAAGAGAGGGGTGACCACCTTGGATGGGGAGGGTGTTGTGGAATTGCAGTCCAATGTGCCTCCACAAGGTAGCAGTGTGACTCACATCCCCACCCATGGGACTGTCAACACTTCTCCGTCACAGCCCCAAGGGTAGCAGTGATGGAGGCTGGGCTCTGGGGTGAGCCTGCCCCACCAGGGTGGCCAGCATGCTCTACATCTGAAGCAGGCATTGTCCAAACCCATGGAAGATGATCCTGTGCACCAAGCCCTGCAGTTTGTCATGGGTGACAACTCCCTCTCCACCACCGCTTCCAGAGATGGGGCCCGTCCCCACCCCGTGGGGTGATACTATCTAATGCTGCAGGTAGTGCAGGGGCAGCAGAGGGGGCACAACCAGGCTGGGTTCCAGATGTGCTGGAACCTGGTGCCACGACTGGAGGAGGCAAGGTAGGTGGATCATGAGGGACCGTCTGACCTTGATTCACTGTAGTAAAGTAGTTATAACAATAAGTTAAGGTTAGTAATAACCAAGCCAATGTTAGTATTAATAGAATGGAACATAATATTGATTAATCCAAATACATATTAAGGTATATTATATGTAACACAACACTAAGTAACATAACAGCAAGTATGTTAACAGCAAGCCAGTATGAAATAACCCATAAGGCCAATAAAACAGTTAGTTTAACAAAATATGTTGATATTAAATCATAATAATAAATAGCAATAATAAATTAAAGAAGATAAGGGGTGGGGAGAGAAAGTAAAACATACCATTAGTGACATCCCAGATGATATCTCTAATACATACTTCTACAGGTGTGCAGTGCCAGTTGTGAGTACAGTGACTACAATTCTTCTACAGCTGATGCAGCACATGCATGCCTCTCAAGCTGTTAGCATAGGACAGTATGGTCCAAGCACTAACAAATGCAGCTACACAACTACACAGAAAAGTTTCACATAATGTGCACGTACATGACTACCAAGGTGTTCTATAAATGGATTTAAAAATACATTGCATTGCAGGCAATCGTTTATCTGATAATCATGGACCAGACAGATTAGGTGGTTGTAATTACATTATACAAAATCATGACAATTGACAGGTATGTCTGTGAGCATTAAGACGCCATGCCTTAATTAGCAGGCATAGGAGTAGAACCCAATAGTTGTAACTGCAGGGGACATCGGCAAATAATGTAACAGTTAACTGCAGCAGCTTAGAACAGACATGCAATGACTACAACCCTACTAAACATATTAAGACAGATTTATTTAGGAAACCACAGTCCTGCTTAACACTTTATTGGTATTTGTGTCAATTATCTGTAAAGTCTACACAAGATATCTGCCCATAAAGTCGGCTACCTCTCCCATTTACCTGTTGTTCCTGGAGTGGGAGGAAAAGGCAGCATTATATGAATGAATGAATACCACACACAGGAAGCCAATGATCCAAAACCAAATCTTTGTTTAATAAAATCCATGTACAGAAGTCTGAATTTCTCTAGCACCTCGGCTAAAAAAGCCTTTAACAGAGTACAAATACACATACTTCAGTTCACCCTTTTATACTCAATTACTTAATTGCACAATACAAAAAAATCATTCAATTAAAATTCACACAATATCTTAAAGCAAACTTTTCCATATACATTCCTGGTTCAAACCCCCTATGGCTCATAGTATCAAACTTTAAGATCAACATAGTCTCTTTTTTTCTTAACAAGATTTTAATTTGTTGATCAGTCATGGGTGGATTAATTTCTACCCTATCTAATATTGTTGCTTGCAGCCCCTCTGGGTTACCATTGTGAAATTCTTTAAAATGAATCTCTACAGGACTGGTTTGCTTATTTTTCCTAATATCCCTTAAATGTTCTTTCAGCCTGCATGAAAATTGTCTTTTACTTTCCCCCACATAAAATTTCTGACAGGAACATTTCAAACCATAAATAATTCTTTCTGAATTGCAACTGAATGCTCCTCTTGATTGAATTTTTTTTCAATTTATACATATGAATTCTTTCACTATAAACTTACACACACTACACTTTCCACATGGTGATGTTCCCTCCATACATATAGGTTTAACAATCTTTATAGTTAGCATACTAAATTTTCCATGGACCAAAAAATCTTTTATGCTTTTACCTCTCCTAAAGGAGAAGCTTTTATTTTTATTTTGCAAAAAATCATTTTCTCTTTTCAGCCCAATCCACAAATATTTAACTTGTTCTGTCACTACCTGTGAAAATATGGAATATGTAGATGTGAAATATCTACATTCTTGTTCATTACTGCTCCTTCTTTTACCTTGTCTATTCCCCTTTTTATTTACAACTCGTTCCATCCCTCTTTCTACATCTACCTTATCATATCCTCTCCTACAGAACTTATAAAAAGTTTCTTTCGTTTACATCTCAGTTTCTACCAGGTCATTACACAACCTTTTTACCCTTAGAAACTCACCATATGAAATTAATTTTATAGTGTGTGGAGGATGACAGCTATCTCCATGTAGGACAAAATTTGTTTCTGAAAACTTTCTATGTATACTTGTTTTAAGAGAAGTGCCCTTCATACCTTTTATGCTTGCATCCAAATAATGAACCTCACTGACCATTTGTAACCCATCAAAACTGACACCTACATCATTTACATATAGTTTATTAATAAATTCACTAACTTGATCTTGTCCCCCTTTGCATATGAAAATCAAATTATCTATAAATCAAAAATATTTTTTGCATACCTTTCATAAACATCACTAGTATAAATATACTGACTTTCAAAATATCCCATAAATATATTTGCATATGTGAGGGCAAATGCTGCCCCCATGGCTGTCCCTTGTAACTGTCTATACAGACTGCCATTAAACTCAAATATATTATTATTTAAACACATCATAATCAAATCTGTAACATACTGGATCACTGGGGCTTCTCCTTTAAAAAATGCATGGCTCTAATCCCATCATGATGTTTAATATTAGTGTATAAACTGACTATGTCAATTACCTCACCCATTTACCTGTTGTTCCTGGAGTGGGAGGAAAAGAGTGCATTGTATATATATATATATATATATATATATATATATATATATATATATATATATATATATATATATATATATAAATGATCGATTTTAACAAGTGGCTAAGCTATTGGTGTCGATCAAAGGGGATACAGTGTCTGTCAGCCTGGGATGACATGCTCGACAAGCCATGTTGCTTCACCAGAGATGGCTTGCACCTGTCACCCTTAGGCTTTTGAATACTGGCTATGGCTCTTGCCACCCCCATAGTGCCTTTTTTAGACAAGGCTCAAAAGACAAACCCATCTCCATAAACAACACAAGAAACCAAAACCTGACGGTAATGCTACTCAATGCCAGAAGTCTAAACCTCAAAATGTACGCACTCGAGGCACTCCTCAGTATGGAGAGAATCAATAGTTGTGCAGTAACAGAAACCTGGTTCAAGGCTCCAGAGAGCACCCCAGCCCTACCAGGCTACAACTCATACCATACCCTTCGGCCCCAGAACCCGGACCAAAATACAAAAGGTGGGGGTGTATCCATCTTCATCAAGGATACCCACACCTCCAGGTTAGTGGCACAGCACGAGGCCTCGGAGACCATCCATGTGCAACTAACAGTGGGAAAAGCTGCTTTTCAGATTGTAGCTTGCTACAGATCACCCACCTTGTCTCAGGACCCCCACTCAGCATTCCTGAGAACATTGGAAAATAGGAAGGTCCTACCAAACACCATGATATTGGGTGATTTCAACTACCCAAACACTGACTGGGAAAACTACTGAAGTACTAACTCCTTTGCCTAAAGCTTCCTAGAGTTTATAAACTCAAATGTCCTGGAACAACTGGTCACCACTCCCACAAGAGGTGACAACATATTGGACCTGATCATCACCAACATGGGGGATCAATGTTCCACACCAGAGGTAAACCCATCGCTGGTAAGATCTGACCATAAACTAATCACACTGGACATCCACATCCTGACCCCACCCCCAGTCAAGGAAACCACTGTGAAAAACTTTTCAAAAGCAAACTTCACACTTCTCAAGACCTAGGTGGAAAGTTTCAAAGCTCCCTTGATAAAGGATAATGCTGCCCAAACCACAGAATCCTTTACAAATGCATTCTATGAGCACCTACAGGAATGCATGGATCGAGACATCCCAAGTAAAACCAAGACTCACTCCTCCAAAAAGAGGAAACAGTCTGGTGGATCCATAAATAAGCTATACAACAGAAGGAGGAAGCTATTACATGATAGAGCAAAATCCCAAAAAGAGAAGGCATCCCTGATCAGTGTTAGCAAGAAACTATGATCCCTCATAAAATAATCTAAGGCCAGCTTCGAAAGAAAAATTGCCACAGACTCTAAAGATAATCACAAAACCTTCTTTAGCTATGTCAAACATCTAGGTGGCAATTCTCAGATCTGCTCTGAGCTAGTGCAAAATGTCAAAAAATACACTGAACCAACTGACATTGCCAACATCCTGGCTGACAGGTTCAGTGCAAACATTACCCCCCCACCCCCAAAAGGGCTCGTGTACATCCCAGAAGAATGTACAACCCCAGACATCACAGACACACAGGTGAAAACAGCCCTTTCCAAAGCCAAAAACACAGCATCAATGGGACTGGATGGTATCCCAGGCTGCGTCTTACACAAGCTCCAAAATGAACTAAACCCTCACCTAAATTCACTGTTCAAACAAAGCCTTACCAGAGGCTATGTACCCAAAGAATGGCGTACAGCAACAGTTATCCCACTCCACAAAGGAGGTGCCACAACGGATCCTGGGAACTATTGCCCTATAAGCCTGACTAACCTGGTCAGCAAAGCTATGGAGCACATCATCATGGAACTCATTAACAGAGACATTGGGAACCTCCAGACACTGGATCCTACCGAATTCAGCTTTGTTAAAGACAGATCTTGCCTCCTTAACCTAGTTAACTTCTTTGAAACAGTTACCAAGGCCATAGATGAGGGAAAGGTAGTCCACAAAGCCTACCTGGACCTCACAAAGGCCTTCAACACCATTCCCCACTCTGGCATTATAGTCAATCTTACCAGCTTGAACATTAACCCCTATGTCATGAGATGGGTTGCCAACTGGCTCATGGATAGAACCCACATGGTCAGAGTTGTGGGTGCCATGTCTGACTGTAAACCATTTACAAGTGGCATCCCACAGGGGTCAGTCCTGGAACCCCTCCTGTTCGGTATATACTTCTCTGAGGTACAGGCAAGCATGGGAGGACTATGGCTGACCAAGTTCACAGACGATTGCAAACTGGGGGCCATAATTGACTCTCCGGCTGACACAGACATCCTCTAGAAGGGTCTCACAGAGATGAATACCTGGTGTCAGAGCCATGGCCTCAAGCTAAATGCCAAAAAGTGCATAGTCATCTCCTTTGGGAAAAACAAATTGCCCACAAACTACCACATAGGTGGTAATCCACTAAGTACGGAAGATGTAATTAGGGATCTGGGGACTCAAGTAGATAGCAACCTATCCTTTGATGATCACATTGCCAAAGTGGTTAGAAAATCCTTCTATGTAGCCCACTTAATCATGAAAGGGTTCACATCTAGATCAAGAGAGGTCATTGTGTCCCTCTACTCATCATTCATCAGGCCCATAATAGAGTACAGTGCCCTATTTGGGATGTACCTTACTCGATACCTAAAACAGTTGGAAAGACCACAGAAGTACCTCACCAAGAGGATCGTGGGCCTCAAACAGATGCCCTATGCAGCTCGACTAAAGAAACTCCAGCTCTACTCGGTTGCTTACCACCTACTCAGAGGTGATCTCTGCCTGACATACAAGGCCATGTTTGATCCAGAATTAATGGAGATGCTCCACCTCAAGAAAACCAAATCTCTTAGAGCCACATGCTCTAGAGATTTAAACCTCAGTGCAACAATAAATAGGACATGCTGGAGGGACAGATTCATGTCCCAGAGACTTCCCTCGCTCTGGAATAGAATCTCAATCTATGTTAGGCAAGGCCCCTCACTGACTCTCTTCAAGAGAAATCTTGACAAGTCGATGGGAAATCATAAATTTACCCCTGGGATCACATCAATGGCCCTGCTGGACAGAGGCTCAGGAAACTAATCTAAAAGAGAGGCAAAAGTCAACACATTTTGGCTAGGCTTATAAATGCCCTTGGGCAGATAGCCTAGTACCTACCTATGAACCTATGAATTTGACATGGAGACAGCCTTGAACTGTACTATGAGTTGTGCAGTACATTTTTCAGGCCATTACTTTTGCATTCTACAGTTATTACAGTTTTACAGTTGACTGCAGCAATCTTACCATAGACAAGCAATATATACAGCTCTACTGCAATAATGTTATGACACCACAATCCTGCTGTGCACAATTTTGCTTACTGTTATTGGTATTAATTATTGTTTATTGCACAACAGTTTTTATTGTTTATGTATTGCACTACAGTTCTAATTGTCCATTTATTGCACTACAGTTTTTATTGTTTATTCTTTATTACAGTACAGTTTTTACTGTTTATTGTTTATTGCACTACAGTTAGCATAATATTTCCATATGTACCACACTCACGATGCAACCTGGCCAGGCGCCTGGCATGGGACTGCATCTTACGAGCTCTCTCAGCTGGAGCTGTTGGGAGATAGCACATCATTATGTATACCAGTTTTGCACAGATTCTTCTTGTATTTTAGTAAAATAGTGGAAGAAATACTTACATATGTCTGGGGCATGCCATTGCCTGGCCTCTTGGATACATCTTTCTATGCTTCAGGTCATTATAGTGGTGACAATACTGCTCACCAGTGTGGGGGATAGCAGTAGCACTGGTAAGTTCTCTAGCCAACCAATCACAGGCCTCAGCCTTATATTCAGAGCCCTGGTAATGGCCCTGCAACAGCCTAGGCTGATAATTGTGTATCAGGAGCCCAAACAAAACCCTGGAATCCTGCACACTCCATCTCAGTACCCAAAAGAGCGCACCCTCACCAACACCAACTGGCATACTGACAGAAAGACTCCAACAACAGTTGCAAAATTCCCACCTATTGGCCTTAATATAAACTGTTTTCCCACCCTTACACATCATTCAGTAACATTCAAAAAAGCTCTGTGTTGCTTAGCATCACACAAACCAGTTAAGTTGTGCTGAGCATCCTGAAAACTTGCACAACCATGTTTTTAGTGAATTTTTGCAACGGACAATTATTAGTAGTCATTAATCACATGTAAGCACTGCTTAGCACCACGCAGCTCTTTCAAATGTAAAGATTTTGTTTTTAAGTTAAACAAAAATTTACATTACATTAAACAAATGGTATGTTTGCTAGGGACTCAAACCCAGGATTTACGAAGCTTTAGGCTGTCACTCTACCCAGTTAGTTACTTGGATAGTATATAAACTAGTATACCTTCATATATACTACTAAGCTACCATGCCTTGTCTCACAAATGGCCTTAAACATAACCAGAAATAAATAACTAATTGCATCCGGTTTCTATTTTTTAGATGCTTGGCAGGTGTCAGCTGTGTATGTGTAAATGCAGCTTGGCATTGCTGCACTCCATGCAGCACAGTCATTAGGAAAAAAAAGGAAGAAAGAAAAAAAATTAGACATTCAGAACGCAAACTATTAATTCACAGCACATTTCAACGGTAGCAGGGAATATTACAGGGAGCCTCACCCTGTACATAATATCTGACCAGACATCCACTACCATGGGATAGCCTCTACACTTCGGCCTACATGGATTCAATATCCCTGCTACTATGCTCTCCCTCAGCAGTGCTCCATGATTAATACGCATGGAGTGCTGCTAAGGGGGGAACCATGGCCATGGACATGGGTACATTCTGTGTAGGCTCTACACGGAGCCTATGCAGATTTTATTAAATCCAGGGGATGAACTATTTACTGTTTACATTATATACAAAATGCCTGAGGGTAACATACATACAAATAACATGAGCAAAAGATCTCATATTATTACCAACCTCTAACAATCTGTTACAGTACATTTCACATTTTGAACCTTTGAACTACACATCCTACAGACTTGATTAACAATTGCTACATTTCATGCTTATTCCATAAAGCATTCATTGTTACATGTTTATGACTAGATACTTGCTTGAACAACATGCTTTGTTGCTACATTTAGTACTGTGGGTTATTGATTTTATTACATTATTATATTTGCAGTAATGTTTTAGATATATTTTCTGTGCCAGTTGTAGAAATTTTCCATACCATCTGTTAATGATTTTAGATGCATACTTGACAGTTCAATCGGCTAATGTTCACCAATGGCTTTGTCGTGTATTAGATTTTATGCCCTTATATAGCCATTATTTAGGCCACAAATGAGAATGAGACTAATATGGCTAACAAACCATATAGCTGTCCAAATTCACAGTCATGCATCCTGAGTCTCAAATCAGGCACATACACATTACCGCTTCAACTTCACCCTGGTTTCTGGCAAAGAATAATCATCTGAAGTGGTATAGTTTCTACAGTTCTAATCATCTAGGGGTGTAAACATTGGTTTTAGATTACTGGCAGTGTTGAAATGACATCCCAACCCCATGTGCAAAAATGGAAACAAAAGGGGTTGTGACTGGATGGATGGATGGTTGGATGGATAGATTCTACTTTGGTATACATTGTGACACTAATTCAGTTTTCTGTACTGCCAAACTGGATTTCTCTTCCTCACAAAGAATAGAAGCATTAAATGACTTGACTTCTACAACTGTGGAATGAAGAATCATGGCATACTTAATTGAGTCTGCATTGTTACAGAGGCCCCTCTCAATGAGATACAGCTCATTTCCTTGGATCCAGGATTTCAAGTTTTCTGACAAGCTTATCTGCAGTGTCAAGTCAGTTGGAGGTTGAAAAGACATCATTCCAATACAAAACATAAAAAATCTACTCAAAAATTTAAAAAAGTCAATGTGTTATGTACAACCACAATGAAACATCACAGCAGTTTGTTGTAGTGGGAGGTAGACTGAATGTGAAAACTAAAACTAATGTAGCTAATACAGTTAGCAACTGCAAGGCATTCATCAGTAAAAGCAAAAGGCATTCATGCTGGAATAAACAAAGCAAACACAAGCATGCAATTGGCATTTGTGCAATTGAAAATGAAAAAAAAAGTATTATTTTTTGCTATTTCCAATAAATGTATGCCATTTCATTTTCTTCTGACAGAAGTCATTTATCTTCTGATGCCCTGCTGGGTTTTGCAGACTCCGATTCTGCTACCAATGTCAATATTTAAGACATTACAGTAAACATAAAGACTTAGAAGAGACATGAGACAAACAGAGGGATGTCTCAGCGGTTGTGTTGCAAGTGCCCAGAACCCTTTGGTTGTATAATTTTATTTTTTATTTTGTATTTTATTTTATTTTACATTTGTTAATCGGGAAAATCCAGTTGGACTGGGTCCATTTTCAGTGGAGGCCCAGGGAGAAAAGCTCCAAACATGTAAGACAAGTAACGGTCACAAAACATATTATATTAACAAGTTACAAATATAATATGAAAGCAATCAAAAAGCTATACATACAGATTCTAATTTAGGTCAGAGTATAACAGTTAAGCTGAATTACTCAATGCTTGCTATGAGGAGACTAGTCAAAGAATTTACAGGATAGGCTATAACTTAAATATTCATGTACAGTTACTCTTAAAGATAAACTACACTGTCTAATTCAACAGTTTTACCTTTGTAAGTAATTTTATTCTAAGAAATCTGATAGCAGATTTGCTTTGGGGCATATGTATTAGAATTCTGAATCTGAATATTCAAGTTATTTTGATCTAACTAAATGAATCTATACTAATAGTTGTTTTATAACGTAGTTAAGATATTGACTTATCTGTATATTGTTTAGTGCAATGTTTCACTGCATTTAATTTATTTGTCTTATATACTGTCTTACAATCCAAGCATTGACAATGTTTTGCAGATAGCTTTTTTTTATTTACATCAGTCAAATGAGGCTTAGGATTAATTCATGAAGGCACTGCTTTCAGACACGGAAATCCTCTTTAGTTCTTATGCAGCGCAAAGCCCATGTTTTTTAGGCAAAGCTAATGGTAAAATGAATTACACTTTATAATAACAAAAAAGATAAAAATGCAATCAAATAGCATAGTAGAAATTAACACTGATTGCAATCAAGGTTGTCAGAGACCAAAAATACAAAAACCCTGTGTATGCACTAGTAACCCATAGTTATGAATGAGCTCAGGATGAAAATAAGGAGGGAAAACAGGGAAGGTAGATTAACTGGGTGCAGGACAAGGCAGGACCATTATTTTATTAGGTTGTCTTTGAGAGATTTTCTGAAGCTGTAAGTGTTAGAGATACTTATTAAGCATAGAGGTAGTTTATTCCAACCTTTAGCAATGGAGTGATTGTAGAGAAGTTTGCCTATGTTTTATTATGCTTGTGAATTTCTAAGAAATGAAGATCAGAGCTCAGAGAGTACATTTTGGAGAGTAGGGAGAAATGACTGTTGAAAGAGTAGGACAGGAGGAGGGTCTGTTTAAGATGGAGTGAGGTGTAACTGAGGAAGAAGGAGTTGTTGCTGGAATTCAAGCCATTGCAGGTTTTTTAATGCTATGCAGTGGTAGTAGCAGTAGGGGAGATTGGCAGCAAATCTTCCAATTTTATTATGTGTTTTCAAGTTTAAGAGATAGACTGGATTGTATGTTGGTGAGGATAGGTGCTGCGTACAATAGGGTGGGCAGTAGGAAGGCCTGAGTTAGAGAATGTTTAGCTTCATTAGTGAGATATTTTTTGTGCCTATATAACATCTCTTGATTTGGTGGATCTTTCTGATAGTCTATTGAGTGTGGATGTCAAATTTAAGTTGGTCTTCAATAGTTACACCAAGCAGTTTTGTATGACGTTCAGCAGAGATAACTGTGTTATTTAGGAAGGTGACAGTGAAGGTATTTTTGTGTTGTTGTTGAGATTTTGGGAGGAAGAGTAAACGTTTAGTTTACTTAGGGTTGAGTAGGAGATGATTACTGGTTATCCAGTGTTCCACTGAGAAGAGTGATTTGTGGGTAAGGGTAAGGAGGGGGGAGAGAGTGTCAGAAAAGAAAACAATTGTAGAGTCATCGGCATATTGTATTAAAGAGGAGTAGAAATGAAATGGTCCAAGAATGGAACCCTGACGAACCCCAGTTAGAACAGGAAGGAAGGTGGAGGAGGCAGAGAGCCATCTGATGGATTGGAATCGGTTGGAAAGGTAGCTGGAGACCCATTGAAGTGTGGGTATTGGAGAGATTAAAGCTAGTAAGTTTAGAAAGAAGTACTTGTGAGAGACAGTATTAAAGGCTTCATAGAGGTCAAGGAAAAGACAGGAGACTAGCATGTTGTTGTCACAACATTTTGCAATGATCTGTGTAAAAGAAATGAGTGCAGTAGAAGTGCTGTGATGGAGACAAAAATCATGTTGGGTATGAATGCATTTTTTCCAGTATTTTTGATAGGGGTGATAGTATTGCGATAGGTCTGAAATTAATGGAGTCAGAAAAGTTACCTCCCTTGCGCATTGGTAAGACATAGAATTTCTTCCAGATTTCAGGAACTGTGCATTCTTGGATATATACATATATATATATATATATATATATATATATATATATATATATATATATATATATATTGATTAAAATAGAGATGGCATAGGCAATGGGGGGATTTAGCACTAAGTTTAAGGAAAAAAATGGAGGTAGGTTGTCAAGGAGAGCATGGTTTAAATATGCTGAAAAGTGATCTAATATAAGCAGTAGGGGACGACTTAAAAAAGAAAAGGAGAGTGTGGGTAGAAGGAGTGGGATTGGTAGTGGGGTGGGAAATATTGCCTTTTTTAGTTACATTTTGAATGGAGTCAATGAAAAAGGAATTTATAAAGGTGGTTGTATCCAAGTTGGAGTACTGGAACAGGTGTTATGGGTAGAAGGATTGTCAGGATTTAGGAGCTTGTTGGTAGTTTGCCAAACATGTCTTTAGGGTTGGAGTGGGGATTATTTAGTGGCTTTTGATAAAATTTTTTTTATCAAGGTTAACCTGCTTCTTGATAAGATTACTGACTTCTCTGTCAGTTTGGAGGTGAGTAGGAGATTTAGTTTTTTCAAGTTTTGCCTTGTGCTGTCTCTTTTGAACATAAAGTTATGAATGGGTTGTGTTAGCCATAGAGCAAAGTTGGATTTAATTCTAATGTTTCTGGTGGGAGCCAGGGAGTTTAGAGTGTTGAGAAAGATGCTGTTAAAATTATTGAAGGCATCATCTAGTGGGAGTTCATGGAGGAAGGACATTTTTATCGAGGAAAGCAGATTATTAAAGGTATCACAGCTAAAGTTAGTGAGCTTACAACAGCCCTTATATTGGTGGGTTTTGTTCAATTGGGGGTGTGTCTTTGAACATATGTGGGAAGGTGGTCACTAAGAGCATCAGGCAGAGTGGTGGCATTGTGGTAGAGTTTTGGGTTAGAGGTGAGGATCCACTCAAGTGTGGTGCTGCTATTGATGTGTTTATTCAGACATGTGGGGAAAGAAATTAGTTGGGAGAAGCCATAGAGATTAATGCTAGAGTTTGGAGAGTAGCAGGTTATAGCATTGCAGTCTATGTTAACATCACCCAGAATAAAGGTTTTGTAAGAAATAGTTTCAGACATCCAGGAAAAAAAATGTTCAAGAGTAGGGATGTTGTTACCAGGTGGAATGCAGATGGCTACGATGGCTAGTTTTTTGTGGTTGTTTAGTTTACAATTTCCAATGAGGATTTCAGGTGAATGGAAGCTACGAGGACTGGTGGGAAGAGGATAGAGGGAACATTGATCAGAATGTAGAGCAGCTACACCTCCCCCTTTTTTGTTACGTCTGTCCAAGTCCATGATATTGTAACCAGGTGGAGGATTTAGGTGTCAGGTATGTAAGGCTGAAGTCAGGTTTCAGACAGGGTGAGGATATCAGGGGGTTTGGAGAGAGATCCAGGAGTGAAGAGAAGTGATTTTATTTGTTATACTTGGCATATTCAGTGAGAGAATATATTGGTGTTTGGAGGTTGTGGGGGAGAAAGTTCATATAAGGCTAACAGGAGAGGAGATGGGAGTAAGTTTATGGGTAGCCAAGGAATTGTGGGAAGGGTCGGTATGGATAGGGGGTGAAGAGCTAGGGACTGGGTCTGGGTTGGGATGAATATCACCAGATCAGAGTAAATTTACCAAGAATGGTTTATGTAAGGTTGAGTTGAGGTAGATAAAGTAATATTCAGACTTGGTCTTAGCAAAGAGAATGGGGAGTTGAAGTAGTTTAAATGTGTGCAGGGTAGTGTCATGGCAGTTAAAGAGTGAGGGTGCAATAGTGAAATTAGCTGAGGTCTGTAGATCAGTATGTGCATAGGAGAATGTTGGTGATAAGGAGATGTTAGTTATAGGGCAGTTATAGGAACTTACCATAATGTATTTGTCAAAGCAGTTCACAGTTAAAGTTCTCACTTATCAGAATATCCTACTTGCATTTAGCTTTAAGCTGGGCAGTCTTCCAGAGACTTAATCTCCCTCTCAGCTTCTGTCAAAGCCCTCCCATTCAAAATGTGAGCACATCACTGGTATTAAGCATGTGTCAACCAATGCCATCTTCAGATTTTTCTTGTCATAACTAGCATCCAGGAAAACAGGGAACAGAATGTGGTCCCAGAGTCTGGTGAATAGTTTGAACATCCACTACTGGTCAAAGTCCAACCCAAAGGACCCCAATCCCATTTCTCCAAAAATATAGCCAAGGAGGGTCGATGGTTTGATAGACCAGTGAGGGGAAAGGTATGATCATAACTGTCCTCTCTCCACTTTCAAAAATCCTTGAAAAGTGCCTCTACACACAACTCATACAATATCTCATCTCCAATAACCTACTTTCCAAAACACATCACAATACAACCACTGCCCTACTGCATTTTACTATCACTATAAATCCACTTAGAAATAATGGCAAACTTGAGTCATCAATGTTTTTAGACTTATCTTAAGCATTCAACACAGTATTGCATCAGCATTTACTCATATGAACTTGCTTCCATTCAACTTTCTCAATACTCCCTCACATGGTTCCTTAGCTGTCTGTCGGAAAGAAAACAAACAGTCAAATGGCACTAGGATTATTCTCCATTTCAACCTAGGGGTCCCACAAGGCTCATTCCTCAGACCACTCCTTCTTAACACTTTTATAAATAAATTCCATACAGCTGCTCAACATGCAAGCATTGCCCAATATGCCAATGATTCAACATTAATATATACACCCCAACTCTCTATAGACTCCAAGAATTTACCAAAACTTATTTTACCTCAATAGAAACCTGCATAAGAAACTCATGCCTGCTCCTTAGTCTATGCAAAACAAAATTAATGATCTTCGCCCCAAAACAAAATAACAGCCAAAATAAATATTTCCTAGTTGCATTAAAAAACAACACTAAAATAGAAATAGTTACAAACACATGAAACTCCTGGGAGTTGTCATTGACAAAAGTTTCAGATTTGACCACTGTATATTACAAACCATAAAAAAGATTTATCAGAAACTAGGCTCCCTCTATAGAGTCAATCAATACCTTACTTATAGAGCATTGCAAACATTAGTATCAGCTTAGTTACTCCCATCCATCCTTTATGTGTCACCTACCCCAACTAACCTAAATACCACTCTCAAATCCAAACTAGCCTCTTGCTATAATAAAATTGCTAAATTTGCCACTAACCCAACACATAGAACCCACTGCCGTTAAGCCTTGACAACTTAACTGGCTTGAACTAAACAAGGCCCTAAAATATTCACAATTAGTATATGCATATAAACATATTTACTACCAAGATAAATTCCCCACACTGAAAAATATTTCCCTGTCTTATTCACCTTCAATGGACCTTTGCTCAGCTGACAAGTTCTTTTTAAAAACGACTTAGTCTAATAACTCATCTGAAGACTCACTTTACTCCTGATACATCTCAAAAATATGGAGCACCATCCCAGAACACATAAAACTTGTTGACAAACTACTACACTTTAAAACTTGCTCAAACTTCATATGAATAGATCTTGGTCATGCTCATTCTCAGCACCAGCATGAGTCTCCAGTATCACAGCATTTTCTCCATCTTTCTTCCCTATCTTAACCTACTCCCTTTCCAATCATGCACTCCTCTTTCTATGTCTTTTTTTCTCACTTCAGGTAAATCATTTCTAACTTATCTCGTCTACCACACTCTAAACTCTAGCTATACTCTCAAAATGTCTGTACTTCTTGCAATGCTTACCTAGATACACCTTATGCTACAAAAATGTTTTCCCCCTAAAGCAAAACTCTCTGACATAAATGCACTACTTATGTCCATCAGGTTTATGGTAGTAGACATGCTGCCCTCCTCACACACAGTACAAAGCAGATGCATAGACCCACATATGCTGAGGCATTTAAATGCAACCTTCCTAAACACTAAAGACCTCCTAAATGAAGCACATAAAAAATACCCTCAGCAGCTGTGAATGCACTCTTTCAAAACAACACCCAAATCAACACACACAACAACATCTCATGCAGCCTCAACTTCTAAATTCAAAAGGCAAGTCACCACACAATCCAACATTCCTGTCATTAGAGAATCCATTGTGAGACACATCAATGTCCCTCTCACCAGGCTGAGTAAGAGCAAAGTCATGCCCAGTTGCTTATCAGGGGCCAGAATCCACCACATTATGCACACATTCAGGTTGTTGGACCGCAAGTACATCTGGGTATAAATGAGCTGAGGCATACCTCCCTAGACTATATGAAGAGAGACATTATGGAGCTCTCGTAATATGTGTCCCAGGTTGTTATGAGCCTGACATCGAGCAGCATATTTCCTTCTCAAAGGATGAGGCTGTAATATGATCAGAAGACAACTGATTTTAATAATCGGTTTAGTTTCTGGTGTCATTCCATTGGGGGTGCAATATTTGTCAGCATGGAAGGAGATTGTCAACAGACCATGGAGCTTTGCCATTGATGATCTGCACCTCTCCCCTCAAGGCTTTTGAATAATAGCTAAAATATTGCCCTTCCCCATAGTGCCTTTTTAGGCATCGCCATACCTCAATGCTAGGAATCTAAACAAGAAACTTCACACCCTACAAGCTTCTTTACTTTAGAAAATGCTGACATCTGTGTAGTCACTGAGACATGGTTTAAAGCCATGGAAAGCACAACAGCAGTCCAAGACTATAAGGCTTCAACACATTTAAACCAGCTACTACACTGGCAGGCTCTAAATGTGGAGGTGTCTCAATTTACATGAAAAATAAATATACCTCAAGGCTGGTCAAACATGAAGGTGTACTTGAGTTTCTCCATGTTCAAATCACCATAGGTAAAATCCCATACCAATTACTTGGAAGCTGTAGGTCCCTTTATATGACCCAGGAAACCATAAAATGTATTTAAGCTTCTGGAAACACTCACCATCCAAGTCAATACCATATTCATGGGCTACTTTAATTACCCCACTATTAACTGGGAATCATATATGACACCAAACCTATAAGCACAGAGATTCCTGAATTTTGTAAACACAAACTTCCTGGACCAGATTGTCAGTATGCCAACCAGGGTCACAAACATATTGGATCTCATCCTAACTAATATGGGAGAGTGCTGCACCCTCTAGTGTAATATCCTGTCTGGTAAGGTCAGACCACAAAGCAATCTCCTCTGAAGTAAAAATAAAACCCAGAACCCCAGCTAACCCTAGAAGGTTCAGAAACTACACTAAGGTTAATTTCCATTCTATTCAGTGATAACCTGGCAAAATGTCAAGCCTTCATAAACACTGAGAACACTGATACTTATGCAGAACTGTTCACAGAAACCATATAAAAAGTATGTTAATGTATGTTAATAGCTTCATAGAGGCAGCTGTACCCAGAAGGAAAAAGTATATAACTAACTCAAAAATCAAGCCACACTGGTAGAATCATAACATCAACAGGCTGTATAACAGAAAGAAGAAAATATTGGAAAAAATTAGTAGATATACCCAGCAGAATAAAAGCACTCTTTCATCAAACTAAACAAACAACTCAGAGGAAAAATGCATTTTATCAAAGCCAAACGTGAGGTAAATTTGGCCTCCCAGGTCAAGGAAAACCACAAGGCATTCTTTAGCTATGTCCTCAACCTCAAAGGCAATACACAATTGTGTTCAGTGCTCATTGTTAATGGAGCCACCTATACTGAGCCAGAAGATATGACAAATCTACTGGCAGACAAATTCAGGTCTAACTTTACACATCCCCCCAACCTCCCCTGAGGAAAGACCATCAAATATAACTTTCCCTACTATCAATAGGGACCAGTCCTCAATGCTCACTCTAAGGTCAAGAACATTGCATTGATGGGCCAAGACAATACCCCAGGATGCTTTCTAAAAAGTATGAAACATGACCTATCAGGACCTCTGGAATTGCTATTTAACCATAACCTCTAAACAGGCTTCTTGTCTAACGAATGGACAACAGCAACAGTCAACCCTTTGCACAAAGGTAGGTCATCTACAGACCCATAATTCTCACTAGTCTCATATGCAAATCATGGAAATAATTCATATAGAGATAATCAAAAGTGACATAAGAAACCTCCAGATATTGGACCCAACCCAATTTGGTTTTGTCAAGGGCAGGTCATGCCTACTCAACCTGGTGGATTTCTTTGAGAAGGTCAGCAAAGCAATGAATGAGGACAAAACAGTTCACACTGCCTACCTTGATCTGACCAAGGCATGTGACGCAATATCCCACTCGGGCATTGTTGACAAATTCAAGAAGTTAGGGGTAAACTCTCATGGCTCACAGGCAGGACACAGGAAGTTAGAATTGAACTCTATAAAGAGGTCAGTTACAATTGGAGTGGCTCAGGGATTGATCCTGGGACCTCTACATTTTAGCAGTTACTTCTCTGAAGTCAAAGCCAATGTCAAAGGCCTCTAGATGAACATATTTGCAAATAATTGCAAATTAGAAGCAGTCAAAGAACTTCTCCACAGACACTAATGTTTTCAAGGAAGGGCTGCCACAGACAAATAACTTGTGTCAGGGCCATGGACTAAAACTAAATATCAAGAAATACATAATGGTATCCTTCTGGAAGTCATCTGCCTCTGACAGCTATCATATAAACAGGACACCCCTAACATTCGACCCAGTAGTCAGGGACAAGTGGACACACATACACAGTAATCTAGCATTTGACCATAATATGTCTACAGTAGTTCAGAAATCATTCTATGTTGTGCCACTTATAAGCAAAGGTTTGGCATCAAGGTTCAAGGAGGTCATTGTTCTACTGTGTTCAGCATTCATCAGACCTACCACTGAGTAAAATGCCACCTTTGGTATGTACTTAACCAGACACATCCAGCAATTAGAACATCCATAGAGGTTCCTCACAAAAAGAAAACAAAGTATAAATAACATGTCCTATGCAGACTGCCTAAAAGCCCTATCCCTGTATTCTGTTGCCTACAGGCTGTTGAGGGGAGCTCTAAGACTGGCATACAAGACATCATCAGACCCACCTGGATGGACCTCCTGCATATCTGTAAAACAAACCACCAGATTTACCCATTCTAAAGACTTAAACCTTGCCTCTGATAGCAATAGGACCTGCTTGAGAGACAAGTAAGTATCTCAAAGACTACTCTTTTCCTGAAAGAGGCTCCCCATCCATGTGAAACAGAGTTTCTCCCTAACCTAATTCAAGTGAACTTGGACAATTGAATGGGGAACAGGAAATTCATCCCAAGTTTGGTACCTATGTCTATATTGGACACAGGCAACCAGTAAATCCTTCTTCTCCCAAGCCCCTACTTGTAAATTTTTTTATATCCTAAGCCCCTGCTTACAGCTATCAAAGGTACCAGAACTTGTCAGAGATTTGGGATGCTTGGCTAGGTTTAAAAAGGCCCTAGTGGTTGTTAGCCTAGCACACACCTATGTCTATAATGGACACAGGCAGCCAGTAAATCCTTCTTCTCCCAAGCCCCTACTTGTAAATGTTTTATATCCCAAGCCCCTGCATGCATCTATCAAAGGTACCAGAACTTGTCAGAGATTTGGGATGCATGGCTAGGTTTAAAAAGGCCCTAGTGGTTGTTAGCCTAGCACACACCTATGGTCTTATGGACCTATTTACTTCCTGCAAGAATTTAGAGCCACCAGAACTCTATAAACTTGTAAATATGTACATATTGCTGTAAATACTTTATTAAATGCACCTGCCTTGTAGTTACATTTATTTTTCTGCAAAATGTAACTGTTGTTTTTCTGAGAACTGTCTAGATTTACTTGTTAATATGAGTTTGCTAAGATGCTACTTTTCTTCCATGGGCCTCCACTGAAAATGGGCTTTGTGCAGTTGGACTTTTTCCAGTAAAAAGGACAAACAAATAATAAATAACTACATGTAGAACCCACCTCAGCCTATTAGATGATCTGGACAGTACTGGAGTTCTGGAGAAACACAAAGAAGTGTGAATGGAGAGAAGAAACTTAGAATGCAACAGTAAAACTACATTAAGATGTCTACTTGATACTGAAGAGCTTGCTTTGATTCTGGATTGTTTGCACAAATGTTAGCCATACCTACCTCAGAGAACATGACATCCACAAATATGGCTTATTTCCAACCTCCGGTATATTTCAATATGATGTAAATAATGTGTGTATTTTTCTGACAACAATGTGATTAATTTTACATTTTAGCCTATACTGTATATAACCCTAAGCTAACTGTATATATGCACATGTACTGTTTGTCATTCTTTTACTAACATTTGCTTTAGTGTTTGCATCTGCTGCTACTTCCAAGTTCAGGTCATGGATGGAAAAGATCCCTTGACCAGCCTACTTTCCCAGTTATCAAATTGCTAAATAAATTGATTTATGGTAAGATTCTAGCACAACTGTACTATATTATTTGCAGTATTTACTGTTGCAGTCCTCACTTCATGGGAAAACTCCCAGAGTACTGAGGATTAGACAGAAGTACAGGTTACTTAAATATAAGGTCTTACAGGTGTAAATCCTGCACTGGCTGTAGATACAGCTCACAGATTTTCACATTTAAAGAAAATATGAACAGAAGACCATGTTTTAGCTTCAAGGATGGCTCAGATGATGACTTCTCTATGGCAGCTGTGTTTCTCATGAAATTCACCTTAAAATGAACTCAAACTATTTTCTCTTGAAGCTGGTTACAAAAATAAATGCATCATGATATCCATTTGGAAAGGGTCTGTTTCTTGAAAGGTCTACCCCACTTTCAGATTTTAAATGAAACAAATAGCTGATTAGATTTTCTGTGTTTGTTTATCCTGAGTAGGGCTCTTTACCCAGTATTTTGTGTCTTAGGAAAGAAGACTTGTTGTTGTATGCTCTGGGTGAATATTAATTCTGAAACCACCTTAAACATGAAACAGAGATTCCATTCTGTATTGGTACCTTTCTGTATTGAAATTACCCCAGGACAGAATGGTAATGTCCTAATAATCCACCAGGACAGTGTCATTCTGTCCTGTTGAAATATCAGGAATGGCTTTTTGCACATCAAGGCCTGGAGTTCTGACAGCCATCTAACTGAGGTGAGTGCCATAACAGCAGCACTGGATAATGATGCTGGTTCAAAAGGCAGAAAGTTAGTTTATCTAGAACATAGTTAAGGTCCCATGGTAGAGCACTCCTTTTTCTAGAAAAGTCTGAGATGGCTGACCCTTCTGAGGAATTGTTTAACAAGAGGTCTACAATACAAAGAGTCCCCCAGGTAAACAGGCTGAAATAGCAAGGATATGCATTTTATAGAAGTGTAAGTTAAACTAAATAAGCAAAGATCTAACATATATTCTAGGCAGACAAATGCCACTATAGTCTTTCTGGGGTCAAGGTCTCTGGACTGGCACCATAAGGTGATTTTGTTTTTTTGTTTTTTTGCTGGGTTTTCTACCTTCCTTCAAAATGGTTAGCATGTTCTCTGAATATTTATGCCTGACTGAGAGCAAGGATAGGTCTTCCATATGGCAAATTGTAGTGTGGCCAAGTTGCAGGTGCAGCAGGCACTCTGTTTTGTGTCATTAGGTTTGCTCATAAAGGAAATATATCATGAGTTCCTAATGTCAGGTTGCTAGGGGAAGAAACAAGTATTAACTTGGCCAAAAAGGAGGTTTTGGCTGCTTCTCTCTCACTTTGATCAGTACCTTGGGAATAAGGGGTATGAGAGGGAAAGTGCTCATGAAATGACCTGCCCAATTTAGAGAAAGTGCATTCTATCTTCCAGGATCCAAGAGTTGGCACCCCAGTGTAAACCCATCTCAGCTGCCTATTCAGATGGGATGCAAACAGGTTTAATTCCCCTGTACCCCCTTTTCCTGGGCAATTCTAGAAATGCATCTCTGTTTAACATCCATATGTGTGGGTCTGATACGGATTTGCCAGCTTGTCTTCAACCACATTTTGTATTGAAGGAATAGTGAGGCTAATCAGCTCATCCTATGCATGTGGCTATTTCCCAAACTTACTTGGTCAGCCTGCAAAGTAGGTAGGAGTAAGTTGTCTGTGTGTTTATGTACCACAGGACTATTATAGTGTCTGCATTCATATGCAGCGTTATCTCATGCAGGATAATGAGAAATATTTTAGGGCCAGGAAATGACATATTCTCTCTGATGTTTATGTGTCCCCCTCTCCCCAGTCTCTTGTACTTTGAGATTCATCATATGAGCTTCCTATGTTAGACATGGGGATTCTGTGGTAAGGGTCATTGTTGGCTGTGGGGCCATAAAGGGCATCTATGGCCCACCTGTTTGGAAACATTGTTGGATCTAATCTCTTTCCTTAAATATGGCAGCAGGAAATCTTTGTCTCAAAATAGTGTGAGTGCTCATACTACCTATTCATTAAGTACCACTGGGGCTTCCTCATGTGCGTCCATGCTAAAGGAATTGTCAGAATGTACGCTGAGGGTTCCTTTAGCATGCAGTCTGAAGATTCCTTTAGAATACATTGTGATTCTTCCTTTAGAATGCATGCATAAGAGGAATCATCAGAATGCATGCTGCCATGTACACTAACAATCATAGATACCCCCTTGGTTGTGATTTTCACTTTTTGAACAGTGCTTTTTGAAATACTTCATTGACATTTCCATTTTCTCCAGTGGGAAGAAGGCTCTGCACTAAGACATGTCTAAATATACTAGTAGGAAACTTATTTCTGAAAGGTGAACTGGGGAAGATTTTTCTCTGCTGACAGTCAAGCCCAGGTTCCTGAAGCAGATCAAGATGAAATTTCAAGATTTAATGTTCCCTCTTAGGATTTTGTAAGAATCAGGCAATCATCTTGGTAAGGATAAATTTGAATGTCCTTTGTCCTGCAAAGGGGTATTATTGAATATAGACAGTTTGTAAATACTCTGGGTACAGTGGACAAGCCAGAGGTAAGGCAATGAACCAGACCTTTCAAATGTCTTTACTTTGAAGGAATATTCCTAATTTCAGGCTTGATTTACTTCTGTTTAGGATGTCCCTATTTTTGGAGGCATGTCCCTATTTTCAGGATTGATTTATCCCTTCACACAATTTTTTGAATCCCAGTGAACACACATATAGCATTGGAAAAAGTGCTAGTGGCCTAGGTCTGTGAGTTATCACAGAGGATTAAGGCTCAGTAAGCTGTTAAGTTCCTTCTTGCATTCAAAGTTGTAGGGTTTGATAGGGTTTGATTATTTTCACATCCATTTGCCTACTGCATGACATTGACTAAGTCACATAACCTAACATTGCCTCTGGGTCACCCTTTAAAAGGGATAGTACAGTTGTGTCCAGACAGCTTACCTGGTTAACAAATCATAAAAAAAAAAAAAAAAAAAATCTAGTCTATGTTTTATAGATGCAGCCTTAGTCAAATGTCCTAATATTAGCCTTTGTTAGCTTTATTTTTTGTATTTATAATTGCATTTCTTAATTGTCTTAGTCTCTGCCATTGTGACCTGAGTCATGGCTGAAAAGGGTCCCTTGACCACTTCACATGCACAATTAATAAGGAGTAACTAAAAATGAATAAAATAAATAAACATTATGTTTAAAAATACCTGTGAATACCTTATATTCTGCTGTGCTTCAGAGTACTCCCACTGCAAAGTTTTCTCCATTATATTAAGAGTGTCTCCAAATGAAAAAAAATCCTCAGCTGAAGAGGCATTAGACAGGGTAACTTTTGTGTCTCAGTCAAGGTACTCAGCCAATGGAACCTTACCCCCATAAGCATCAGCTTCACAGTCAGTGTAGTCCAATTCCTCTAGGGGAGGATCCTTCTTTTTCTGTTTCTTTTATTTTTAAAATGTGCTCCAGACATCACATGGGAGTCCATCTGAGGTTTCTTAGACTTAAGGAAAGGATGTAAAGTTTTTGGACAGCTGAACTAAAGAAAAAACCCAGGAGAGGGATTAGACTGAGGCACAGTCAGGATTAGGCTGAGGTAAGCCAGGCTGTGCCTGTTTAACTTTAGGTGCTTTGAACATCCCATAATCAGAGATTACCTCCTTGTAGTCTTGCATTCTGAGCAGAGAACAGAGACCTCAATGTAGTTATTGTAAATCTCCTCATAAACAAAAGTCCTGGAGATCCCTCCTTCCTCTTCTGAAATCATGATGTAAGCCTTGGATGCCAATGGGTTTTCTGCTGCTGGGGGAAGCCCAAATATGTAGGTTCAGCAGAACATCCTGGAGACCAAAATCATGGGCACCTGTGAAACTGTTATGCTAGATGCCTTGACAAAAAACGGCTCTGAGGTCCGGAGCTGCAAAAGCACTTTGGCTCATATGGGGTCACTGGAGACATGTTAGTCATCATTGGTTTCCCAGTACTTTTCTCTTTCTTTTAAATGCTTCTTCTTATGAGATACCCTCCCAGAGGCATTGACCAATGCCACGTTTGCATAAAACCAGGCGCATACTCCTTTTCTGGAACTCCATAAGAAGCTTTTATAGACAATGGTTTGTCCTCAGAGTGCAATATGTACAGTGAAGTCTGGAGCCACTTTATATTCTAGGCTGAGGCAAAAACAGATATTTATGAAAATCTTTGGAATCTGTTTTCCATTAATTACACATTTATTTACTCTCATAATAACTTCTACTTAGCTAGAATATGATTCAAAATCAGACACTAGCTTAGCTACAGTAACAGGTATCAAAAAGATAATAAAAAAACTCCTTGTAGGATATTTATCTGGCTCCTGGCATGAAAAACAGACTGACAAACTGCAGATGCTGCAGAAAGCATAGATGGCAACACTATCTGCAAGGCAGGAAAATGGCCCATCATGATTATTGCATCCTTGTACCACTGATGTACTCGCATCCGGGTGGGGGCTTCAGGTGAAGAAATGGGGAAGGGGAAGGCTCTGGAAGACTATCTGGATGTAGACTAACTGCAATCAGGACATCCCAAGAAGTGAGGACTGTAAAAGCGAACACAGTGATAAACGTTCAGAAAAACAGCTGGTGTCACTGAGTAACAGGTGAGATTCAGAACAGATACTGTAAAAGTGAATATTCATAAGTCACTGAAGGTACCAAGCAGTACCTGCAGCTGCAGGGAGAATGGTATTCCAGTTACTGACTCTGCTTTATGAACTTAGTCAAGGATCCTAGTTTTATTTTTGGTTTCTGACCTAGTTGGCTCAGCATGCAATATAAATAGACTGTACTACAGAATCATTTTAACATCTCTTCACAAATAACTATCAACCTTTGTGTGGAGAGTCTCCCTAAATTCATTTTATGGCACAATTCAGGTAATCAGAAGTGTGCTTAATGTATCTAAAAGGGTATTTTAGATAACTATTCACAGTCAATTCCTGGAAGTTTTTTTAAACATCTCTGAAAGCTTTTGGAAACATCTTAAAAACTTTCCTTACTTTCATAAATTGCTCTTTCCAAAAGGGGTTAGGTGAAGGAGCAAACACATTACTTTCACTTGTAGGATGCAAAGTTAAACCCTCCAGCTCACATCAGTCTATTCATAGCTGTAATGTTGTAATGCTGACTGTCAATTTTTAAAAATCGCATTGGGGAAGATGGCACTCTATGATGAGAGACTGAAGACATAGCAAGAAATTTAGGGAAAACCACTGAGCAGACCATCCTACTTCATACCCATATTTTAACTCGAAGATAACTTGCTTCACAGTGTAACTAAAGAGAGAGAGAGAGAGAGAGAGGGGGGGGGGGAAGGAGAGAAAAAGCACTGAGCAATTTAGTGGTACAAAAAATGTTTAGACCTCTTAATGAAACTGGCCCATAGCCATGATTTGGGTAGACATTTAGGCATGGATAAAACTGCTCAATTATAGTAAACAAATTAAAAAATGCCAAATACAAAAAAACATATATGTCAGGGTTTAATTATAACAATCATCCCATTTGAGTGAATAGGTACAGACCTTGTACATCCCCATCTGTGATCATGCCACAGACTTCCCAGAAAAAGTTCCACTAAAATGATTACATGCTAATGCTATAATGAAAGGACTGGTGATAATATTTTCTAGGGCAGGAATTACCTAAGAAATCCTTACACATCAAGGCACCTCATTCATGTCCAGAGTAATGCAGTATTATGGCAGTTATTTAAGATGAAAGTGCTGAGAACCTCTGTATATCACCATCAAACAAATGAGCTACTGGGGTTCTTTAACAAAAAGTTTAAAATTCATGCTTCAGAAAACTATAGAATACAATGGGAAAATTGGAACCAGCTGCAAGTGGCAAGGCCCATTTTTAACTGATAAAGGGAATAAATGAATTCAATCCCATCGATTCTAACATGAGGCAAACTTGAAAACAAACACGTGAACTATTACATGCTGAATATGTTTGGTGAAGAAGTTTAAAAAAGCACAGCATGGCCTGAAGTAAATATAGGAAACATATTGTCAGCTTACCTTTCAATCTGCAGATATTAAAAATAAGAATAAGGCCCTTGAAAAATAGGAAACCATGTTAAAAGTCTAGAAATCTAACTAGCATAAAATGTGAATACCAAAGAGTATGCAACTCTTCCCAGTTCCAGTACAGATGTGGGATAATACTCAGAAACATATTTAAAAAAACAGAGAGTAACAGCAATGTTGGAAAAATGTAAGCACATTATCAAAGAAATATTGTAAAGTCTGCAGACTTTAATGAACTGTAAAGCAAAATTCTATCACAAAGTCATATATTTTTGGTTCAGAAAAAGGAAATTGTACGATTTATTTTTTATTTTTATTTTTACATTTGTTGACTGGGGTAGTCTAGCTGGATATATGTCCATTTTCAGTAGAGGCCCGTGGAGAAAAGTTCCAAGCATAAACAGTGACAAAATAAAATTATACAAGGACATAATAAAAGCACAATACAGAAACAGCATTGTTCAACAGAACACTAAAAATTATGGACTATAAAAATTTTAGTAAAAGTTATACTAAACAATATATCAAACACACTAGAAGCTATGAGCACAACTCAGTTAAAAAAGAAAGAAGTTATATTTGATCATCATGTTGTGAAGAAAAGCGTAATAATTAGTTTTGGAGGCATAGGTTAGAGGAATAGAGCAGGAAGGGGAAAAGGATATCAGTCTGGGTTAGTACATGGATGCTCTTTAAGATGTTTTTTAAAGAGGGAAGTTGAAGCAAGGGTTGATAATTCAGAGGGAAGCTGATTCCAGTTTTTACCTGCAGTGTTTGAGAAAAGTGAATCACCAGCTTTGTTGTTAGATTTAAAAGAGGAAACTAGAAGTTTATTAGATGAGCGAAGTGTAGCTAGATTTTTATACGGTGTAATTAGATTGGTGAGGATAGGAGTATTATTGGGGTGGTATAGGATGTTTTGAGTGATGAGTGGTTGTTGACAGAGAATGTGGTTTTGCAATTCTAGCCATTCGAGTTGTTTGAGGTTTCTGCAGTGGTGAGTTTTAAAGGGGGAGCATGTGACAAATCTAGCTATGCTGTTATAACAGGTAGAGAGTTTAGAGAGGTTATTTTTGGATAGGTTGGTATATATAACAGAGGCATAGAAAAGGGTGGAAATGAGGTGGGTCTGGGCAATAGTTTTCCTTGCAGAAGGGGTAAGGAAGGGTTTAATTCTATAGAGGGTACCAAGTTTTTTGTTAACAGACTTTATGATGGAGTTGATGTGGTCATCAAAACTAAGTCGATTATCAATTGTTACACCTAGTAGGCGGGTTGTAGTATCTGGGGTTATGTTGGTGCCATTGTTAGAGGTTATAGAGAAGAATGGACTAGGTAATTTATGAGTTGGAGTAAAAATGAGTAGTTAAGTTTTTTTGGGATTGAGGAGGAGGCAGTGTTGCATAAACCAGTTTTCAACATTATGAAAAACGGTTTGGGTGAGGGAGTGAAGAGAGGCTATATTTTTGGCTGTACAGATTAAGGTGAAGTCGTCTGCATATTGAATGCAGGTGGCTTGAGGTATATTCATGTGTAGATTGTTGATAAATAAAGAAAAGAGTAGGGGACCTAAGATGGAGCCTTGGTGTACTCCAATATTTACTGGGAGTAGTGAAGACAGATTGTTATGCCAAAGCACTGCTTGCTGTCTATTTTCCAGATAAGACCTGAACCATTGTATAGCGTGAGGATCAAGAGAATGGGCTTTTAGTTTCTCTAGAAGTAAGTTATGGTTGACCATATCAAAGGCTTTTGACAGGTCAATAAATAGTGCAGAGGAAAAAGAGTTGTTTTTCCAGTTTTTGTTTATAGAGTCAGTAAAGGATAAGAGTGCAGTCGATGTGCTATGGAATGGTTTAAAGCCATGTTGGCAGTTTGCTAGTAGATTATTTTGTAGTAAGTGGTTAAGTAGTTGTTTGTGAATACATTTTTCCATTATCTTAGCTAATGGGGAGAGTAAAGCAATAGGGCGAAAGTTAGAAAGCTCTTTAGAAGGTCCACCTTTATGTAGAGGGATGATGTGGGATACTTTCCATAAAGTAGGGATTTTGCCTTCTGAGATAGTTCTGTTAATAAGGATAGCGAGGGGGAAGTCTATGGCTTTTGCAGCAATTTGGAGGTATTCAGATGGGAGATGGTCAGCAGAAGGTGTGCAAGGTTTCAATTTCTGAAGTAGCTTACAGATGAGAGCTGTAGGTACAGGTTGGATTTGAAAGGTAGGAGATGAGGTTATGGAGTTCTTTAGTGGGGAAGCAGTGAAGGGTGGTAAGGAATTGGCTAGGGTTTGAATGGCTTCTGTGAAGTAGCAATTAAAGGCATCAGGGATTAGGTTGGAGTTTTTATCCTTGAAACCGGCTGGGTCTGGAGTAGTAGGGTGACCTGGCTGAAGAAGTTTGTTTATTCCTGACCAAAATTTTTGAGGTGTTTGATGACTGGTTTGTTGTAGGTGAAGGTAGTAGTCTTTTTTGTCTCTAAGAATATCCTATTATTTGTGTCCTTATTTTTAACAGTATTGTTGCTACTAGTATGTTCGTCATTTAATGTGTTTTTTTGTGTACTAGACAGATTCAAAAATACACGATCAGGAGGATTCAAAAATGTGTGAAGAGGTAAAGCAAACCTAAAATAGGGAAATAGCTCCAAAAATAGGGACATTCTAAACTAGGCCTGAAAATAAGAATGTTCCTCCCAAATAGAGACAACTGAGATGCCTGAGAACTTTCCTATTTTAGGCCTGCTTTACTGCTGTACATGATATTCCTATTTCTGGGGGTATATCCCTATTTTCAAGCATAATTTACTCTTTTACAGACTTTTTCTACATGACCAACATACTTGTGGCAGCAATAATTTAAAAAAGAGGACAAACATCTTTCAGCTCCCTGACCTTGTATGATAGATACTTCTTGGCCTTTTTTCTATGTTCATGTGTATGATTTTGTGGTACAGTTCCTTGAAATCTACAGATTTTACAATGCCTCATAACATGCTTTTATATATATAATATATATATATATATATATATATATATATATATATATATATATATATATATATATTTTTTTTTAATCATTTTTGTCACTCTGTTTTTTAAACATGTTTCTAAGTGTCATCCCACATTCACGCTGGAAGCAGGAAGAGTTATAGCAATTTGGTTTTCAAATGTTATGCTAATTAGATGTTCAGAACTTTGGTTGTATGTCCCCACTTTTCAAGAGCCTTTGTTCCTATTTACATTGTCTGCCGATTTAGAGTTATGATCTAGAGACACGAAGAATTGATACACAGTAATAGGGACACTCTCGAAACTGTCTGGCATAACTAATTTATTTCAGTACAATACTGAGACTATCAATTGTGAAAAAGTAAATACAAGACGTTATCAAATACAAGAAATCCAATGGCATGCAGTAAAAGAGGAAATATGGAAGATACGTAAGCTGGAGGTCATATATTAATCAGAGAGTGAATAGGATACACCCATTATCCTGGATCCAAAACTAGATTTGTCTAAAGATTTTACATTGACTTAGAAAACTAAATAGTATATCCTAATTTATCTTTCCCATGTCTAGAGTAGATTAATTGATTGAAAAGTTGGGTAGATCTATATTTCTGTTCATGCTGGACTCAACTAAAGTTTAGAAGCATATCCCATTGATTCAGGTGGCTAAGAAGACAGCATTCTCTACACCTGATGGCCTTTTTCATTGTAAATTAATGCCATTTGACCTGCATGCTGTGTCAATAATGTTTCATAGGGTTATGGACATGATTCTTATACCCACACCAGGTATGCAGTAGCTTTTCATGATGATGTTGTTATTTTTTCTGAAGATTGGGAAAGTTCCCTTGCCAAGGTTCAAATTGCGTTAAATCACTTACAATAAAATGGTTCAACAGCTAACCCAGTTAAGCATGGTTAAAGCCCAGTATCTGAGCTATGTAATAGGAAGGGGTTAGTACAACTCAGGCAGTAAAGGAAAAAGCCATATGTAATCGGTTCATGCTCTCCTCCAATAAGGTATGCCATTGCCTTTCTTGGGTTGGCTGAAAACTACTGAATATTTTTACCAAACCTCACCACTACAGCTTAACCCTTGATTGACTGAGCCAAGGGGACAGCCACAGTGAATGTCAAATGGATGGAAGAGAAAGACTAAGGATTCAGGAAGTTAAACAGGAGATTGCATTGTGAACTAATTTTGTTTACTCCAGACTTCTATAAACAATTCATAGTGTTCATAGTAGCTTAGGACAGTTACTGACAAATGCTGTTGAAGGTGTCAACCATCCGATTTGGTATATTAACTAGGAAGGTAAGTAGAATAGTGTGCTGTATTGTACCTTTAAGAAGAATTTCCAAGGACAGCACGTGCATATAAATAGCAAGCACACGCTAGCTTCAGTGCCATTTTGAGAGTGCAGAGTATGAACATGTATGTGTATGACAGCTATTTTGTTTCTAAGTTACTTAGCTTCATTTCAGATGTGTTTGTACATAATAGAGCTGCTTGAACAGAACCCACAATGTTTGTCTATTTCATCCTGACTAGATAAGTGACATGGTGTCAGAACCGGGATTCTGGAGACTGCTTTTCAGAGCCACGAGGTGCACAGTTAAGAGGAAGGTAAATTAAGTGAAACGAATGTAAAATAGGGCCAGAAATTAACTAAAGGTAATGAAAACTTTCACCGACAATTTATTTTATAAAAAAGATAAAATGGAGCATTACAAGGGCACAGAATGCATCATTAAGCAAATGAATAGCATGGAAACGTTTATGAAGCAAATGAAAGGCATAACAAGTTTATTAGTTATTTGAACTGTACAAAGTTAAGATATTTGATAAAACGATTATCAGAAATGCTCATAAGGGGTTCAGAATTACCTCATAATTGTAAAACGAGCATGTTTATAGTTAAAATGAGCCCAAGAAAGTATAATGGGCATGAAATGAGACTCAATGAGCAAAACAAATATAAATAAGGGGAAAAAAGGGCACTTTAAGCATAAATAAAGTAAGGTGACTGCATGTTTTTTGGCAAATTACTATGTTTTGGTATAAACTACTGTTTTGCATTGATTGAAGTTATTCAGGCCATAACTAGAGTTATTCATAGTATCTCAAAATGTGTAAAAGTGCTTACAGTCAATGCTTATTACTGTGCATTTCATCTGAAGAGTTTATTGTGTGCAAAGTGCAACTATTTCATAAAGTGTAGTCAAAATACAGTCATTCTGAAAAGTTTCTTGTGCTGAGTGTGTCTATTCGCAGAAAGCTGACATTACAGAGTGTTTCTTGCACTGTACAGAGTTATTTAGCAAAGTACAGACATTTTGGGGAAATTTCAGTGTGCTGTGTACTGTTTATTCACAAAGTGCAGTTACTTCGAAATGTTTCTTATTCTGAGCTTCTTCTGCCCAATTCATTCAGACAGTGCAGTTATTTTAGATGTTTCTTACACTGATAAGAGGTGATTTCTTATAGTACAGTCATTTCAAGAGTTTTGTTGTGCCTGGGAGACTTGTTTTGCAAAGTTCAGTTATTCAGAGGCTTGTTGTGTTATTGGGCATAGTTATGAGTACTGGCATACATTTCTGGCAAATGTATGTGTGCATACATACTTGCAAAAGCCTTCACTGGTATATGCTGTTCGAAGCTTACATCCCATTTGTTGGTACTAGAAACAAAGGTTCTAAGCTGGTGGTGTGATCACAAAATGCAGTAGTTGCTTTACAAGTTTTGAATACTAGAGGGAGCAGTGTGTGTGTGTGGGGGGGGGGCAGAGGCATTAGGACAGCCCCAAATAAACCTATGTTGTATATAAGAGGGTGTGTTGCAGATAACAGATACAAGTTTTACAGGTTGGAAACAAGAATTCACATACGCGTAAAACAGATGAATATTATAAGAGAAGCAGATTTGTCAGGGAAGCTAATCTCGAACCCTACAGTGATTTCTGGAGCAACATCAGTTTGGCTCTACTCATTGCCAGGAGTCTTAACAAAAAATGCCCGAACTTGAGGCCTTCTTGCACCTTTAACACATTCACATATGTATAATTCAGAAACATGGTTTCATAGCAATGAAAGCCCTCCCTCTGTTCAGGGTTATGGTGCCTATTATATCTTCAGACCCACTGGTAATTGTGGGGGAGTACAAGTATTTGTCAAGGATATCATTTCATGGCACATTCCTTGAGACACCACATGTGAACTCTTAGAAGTCCAAATCACCCTAAAAAGACTAATATTCAATTTTCTCTTCCAAGCATAATAGCTATTTTAACACATTAGCTGAAACTGCCATTAAACCTGAGACCTTTCTATTGGATGGCTTCAACTATCCATTAATTAACCAGCTGACCTATACTGCAATAGTGGGCATGCCCAGTGCTTCCTTGACATTATAAATGCTAACTCTCTTTCCTATTAGGTGTGCCGATATCCTGAATACAGTCCTCACAAATATTGTCACTTCTTGCACAGCACCATATGTATTATAATATCTTGTTAAATCAGACCACAATTTAGTGACCTTTTCCTTTAAAACTGATTGTACATCCCCTGTAAATAGTTCTGTATTTAGGGACTTCTCAAAAACAAACCTTCTTCAGTAACTTGACGACTTAAATAAATTAAGTTGTAATCCTCCTCTGAATGATCCAGTTGCTAAAGCAGCTACCTATGTCTCTGACTTCTACTCCCACTTAGATAGTTGTATTGATAAGGCACTCCCTATTCACAGCAAATGCAATGAGAATTTTCTAACCAAACCTCTGTGGTGGCATACATATATAAATAAATTATATAACAAGATAACAAAACTGCTCAATGTTTACGAGAAGTTCTACCTACCTTAAGGGCACACTAAAGAAAGCTATCATAAAGCGTAAGGGAACCATTAAGAATCTCAAAGCTGAGTATGAACTTAAATAGCCCTAAAAGCCAAAAACAACTGCAAACATTTCTTTCACTATTTCAGAAAGTAAAAAAATAAGACTGAACAGTGCTGCATTCTCTGACAAAAAGGAAATGCCTAATATTCTAGCTAACAAATTAGTGCAAATTTGACTCCATCCACAGTTATAGCTATCCCGCAGGTTCCACAACCCCAGTCACCCACCTTAACTACTATGAAACAAGTTATCTCAACCCTTTCAAAAACTTCATCCATGGGCCCTGTCAACGTACCAGGTTGCCTGATTATCAGTGCCAAATATGACCTTTCTGAATCGATACTAAAACTCTTTAAGCCTCTCCACTGGTTACACTCCTGAAGACTGGAAAACAGCTAGAGTAATGCCATTACACAAGGGACCAATTAGTTTTACTAGTCTCATATATAAAGCTATGGAACACACTATCTCAGACTTCATTAATCTAGACATTTACAATCTCGCAACCCTGGACCCTCCTCAATTTAGCTTTATCAAAGGAAAGTCCTGCCTCTTTAGCCTCATGAATTTATTTTAAAAAATAACTAAAACAGTGGATAGTGTTTATGCTATGCATACAGCTTATCTAGACCTGGCTAAGGCCTTTGACACTATTCTCCATGCATGCATTATTGATAGACTTGTAAGTATGAATATACATCCTTATATTGTGCAATGTATAGCTAACTAGTTGACAGAGCTCATGTGGTTAGAGTGGAAGGTGTCACTTCTGAAAGCAAAACAGTTACTAATGGTGTACTACAGGACTCAGTTTATGGCCATCTTCTTTTTGGTATATATTTAACTAAGCTTGCAGCTGACTGGAAAACTGGGTATTATTATTTGATCTTCAACTGACTCAAAATTGCTTTAACATGACTTAGACCATGTTGGTAATTGCTGCAAGGTCAATGGTCTCAAATTAAATGTAAAAAATGTAGCATGGTTTATTTTGGTAAACAAATCAGTTTAATTTCCCATATAGGAGACACATCCCTCCAATTAGACACTATTGTAAGGGATCTGGATTCCTTATCATTTGACCATCATGTCTCCCTAGTAGTTCAGAAAACCTTTTATATGCCCATCTAATTTCCAAAGACACCTCCACTAGACCCATAGAAGTCTTCATTCCTCTTTACTTATATCTTATCAGACCCATTTTTAAATATATCGCATCTTTCGGCATGCATTTATCTAAACATATCACATAACTTGAGAGACATCAGAGAGTCATAACCAAAGAAACCAGTGGCCTCAAAAATCTTAGTTATCCGGACAGACTGGCAGCCTTTTCTCTGTACTTAGTCTCTTAAAGATTCCCCCATGAAGGTCTATGTCTAGTCTTTCACGCAGTTATAAATCCAACCTTATTTGATCTTCTATTTCTTCACAGAAGTAATGGTACATCCAATACTCAGTTAAAGAAACTAACACTTCATCAGCAAATAAATAAGACACATTGGTGTGATAGGTTTATATCCCAATATATCCCTCATCTGTGGATCAAACTTCCACTACATGTGAGTTAGAAAAGCACCCTTGCCATATCTTGTCTTGCCCTCCTTAAGGTTAGAGGGAAATTTTGCATAGGGATTTTTGATAGGATTGAAATGGTCTGCAGACAGATTGCCTAGTGCTTACCTATGATCATATAAACTTATGAACTTTGAGGGGAAGAAAACATCTATAGGAAACTGGAGCTGCTGTCTTATGAAGGAAGGTCAGATGAAGGCTACTTGGCTGAGTACAATGCCAGTAGAATTTTCCCTATCTCTGAACTGTTGGTACTTGTGCTGTGAAGATGCTAAAAGTAAGTATCAGCAATGGACATTTTGGGACCAACTTTTACAGACTCTGCGCGTGTAATGTATTGCATGGAAAGAGATCATCCAAAACTGCTATTTTCCCTAAAGCAGTAAGTACTGGTTTAAAGTTTTCTGTTTCTACATAGTTTGCAAAAAAGATAATTTTTTACCTCCCTTATAAACAATACCTCCCTTATAAACAAATCCATGCTAAATGTTGAAAAGCTAATGATTAAGTGTTTTTAAGTGGAAACATTGTGTGTATTGTATTAATGGTAGCTGAGTGTTTGTATTAAACTTTCACGTATCTTTAAATTGATGCTTAATGAAATAATACAAATTTCATTTAAAAATGTTGAGTCATTCAAGTTTTAGGACTTTACCTGATTAAGGTGAATATTATCTAAGTGGCATTATCATAAGAGTCAGGAAGAGAGAGTGAACGTTTTATTTTTCTTCCCAAGTAAAGACAAGAAAAGTAATGTAATTCTTTGAATGAGTCCTCACCTACAAATAGTTATAAAATATTTGCTATTTCACATTTGAGAGGTGTGGTGCTTCAAAAACATTTTGGACATATTGAGGCATGACTGAAGCTGGTTATGACTGCATCCATAAATCAAGCTTTATGCTGAAGACATAGGCTCTAATTCTAAAAGGACTTGGGCACAAAGTCATATGTTATGTCTAGCAGTTACTATGCAGCAGAGTCTAAAACCTAGGGTTCCACCAGCCCTCATTCAAAGTATGCTAATGGGAAATGATAGAATCCCTACACCTGATTCCAGTAGGGTATTCTGGTTTGCAACAATGAAACAGTTTGGAGGTGTACATATGAAAGGGTTGCCAATACACAACTTTGAAACAACACAGTAGCCCACTGAAGTCAATATGTTACTTTTTTTAAAAAAGCAGCACTCCACATGTATGAGGGACATGGTACTTTAGTCAGTACCTCATGGGAAGCCAGACTGCTTACAGTAGAGTAGTTGTACGTCATGGCTGCACAACCATATAGCTCCACCTGCATGCTAGCCCTGGTACTGTGTACAGGTGGAGTTGTGCCATCAAGCTGCTTTGGCTGGACTGGGTATGCTCTAGACTCCTCTGATATGATTGCAGTATGTTAGGAATGGCTCATGAGATTTAGAATGTCTCAGAATATAATTACTTTCATTTTGCATAGCAAAAATCACAGCCAGTCAGTACTTTGGCATTGTGAGGAAGTGAGTTGGGTGTATTCTGTCCTCTGGGATTATATCATTCCATGCATGAAATTCGAGTTCAGGGTAGTAAGGTAGGATTATAACCATAAATATACCCTGCAGAAAGGAGGTGTGGTATGAGGGAGGGTACTGGCAAGGTGTGAATGGTCATAAGACTTAGTGTCCTTGGAATATCTATGAAATCTACAGTCGAGGCTCTAGGCTGCCTACTCTGAATCTTTTGGAAATCCCACCTTTGCTATGTTTCTGGGCATCTGGCTGAATAAATACGAATTGCTAATTGGCTAAGCTTTGATAATTATGAATCATCCATTGGTTCATCTTTAAGGAAGAGTTACATCATGCTAAAGGGGCATTCATTTGTAATAAGATCAGCAAACTGAGCCATCTGATTGGTGGAATGGTGATATGAGTATTACTGAAGAATGTTTAAACTATTCCAGATGTATACTCAGGGATCATTTAAAATTTGTCTCAGATGCTTTAAGATAAAAATAAATGTATTTTTAATATGTTTTCTTTTCATTGTCATTAAAACAATTTGCATTATGTGTGTCTGATATTACTTTCCACAAAATGTATGCATATTTGACTTTATGTCTTGGTGGGCAGGCTTTACACAGCCTAAGATACATGAAAGGGATATATAACAAATATTAACAAATTAACAAATAATCATTCCCCCGTCCATTCCCTCACCTATCCCTCCTACATCAGGAATTTTAAGTTCTACTACTTAATTTCTGACACACACAATACTCACCTGCAAATTACCCATGCTTATGCACACTACTCTTCCTATCTTATCCCTTCTCATTCCCCTGACATTCAAATACACTCTATCTCTTCCCACAAGCAACATTTCACATATATCACTTAACCTCTATAATAATTCTAGTATAGATTTCTTTAAATGTCTCTTTCTTCCAGCTTTATCTAGCTCAATGAAGATCTGTAATAGAACCATGATAAATCCTAAACTACTATTTCTCTAAGGCTGCTCATATAGAAAATAAATGAACTCTGGGGTGATATTCACCCAAGCCCTGGGGTTAGCTAAAATAATTCTGAGCCCATTTCTCCCTGAAACTGACATACTCGGTCCACACTGCATTCTGGACTAAACTTCTATTACATCAACAGTGGAAACATTGTTAACAAAATAACTAACCTGCAATTTTTGGTTAAACTCTTATACTCCTGACATTCTAGCCATCTAAGAAATCTGGCTGAAGGCAGGTGTCAAAGATGAAGACCCCCTATTAGGATACAATACATATAGACTTAACAGAATAAGAAAGTGTAGTCCTTATATATTCTATCACCTTAGAACGTTTTCTCTCTCCCTCTCTCTTTACCCTCACAGTTCCCCAACCCTTAACAATGCTGAGATACTCATCTCCCTCTTCAGATTATACAAACATAAGAGCCTCTGTATAATAGACCTCCATATCTATTTCACCACCAGATGAAAACATTTCCACATTAGAAAACTTCCTCTCCTGGAAAACAATAAATATTCAAAATGAGACAATCATCTTGGCGGACTCTAAAACACATTGGCATTCGCTCTCCACTGACCAACTCACAACATCAATAAACTCATAAGGCTATTTACGGCATATGCACTCTCATAGTTTATTCAGCAGGTCTGATAAGAAAGAATCCATATTAGATTGGGTTTTGACAAACAGACCCATCAAAATCTAATTTTCAGACAAATTATCAAATATGCTCGATGATCACACTCCAGCATTTGCCCTCACATATAATACTCCTCATCTCAAGAACTACTCATATGCACAAAGAGAGTTAAAAAATTTGCCACTGGCTATATGCAACCACAAAAAAAAAAACTAATACATGATAAAGATAAGCCATGAATAAATGGCAGCTAAATACAATGCAGTAAAATTTCCAAATCTTCACAACCTTACCAAAATGAAAATCAAAATTGGAAAAATAAATTACTACTTTAAATTAAAAAACAATCACCAAAAAAATCCCAAAACTTTCTGGATATCCATGAAAACATTCCTTTTGCCTGGTAGAATTCAAAAACCCCATCCTGATTCTTAGCCAGAAAATAATGCCTCTCTATTCAGCTCTCACTTCTTCAACACCATAGTATCAGTACTAAATATAGACACCAACCAACCAACTGAACCAGTATTGTTTCCTAACCAGTAATGGTACAAATGCTTTCTCTTTCAGCCCTGTATTGACTTCTGTCATAAAAAAACACATTCAAAAACTAAAACCTATTATACTAGCTATAAATACATTCACACTGAATACCTAAAAATCACAGCAGATACCATTGCTTACACAATCTAAAGACTAATTATTAATAGAGGCATACATTTCAGACACTTTTATCATGTATATACTTTTTTAACAATTTAAGTGTCAATGTGGTTTGAACGGTTATTTGTAAAAAACATAGTATTGAGTGGTCATGTGATAGGAACTACTATATAATGAATGATTGTAATGTCACCTGTACTTCTTAAAAAGTTTCTTTTCCTATTGTGAGATTAAATTAATTTTTTGTAATCCTGCATTTAAATTGCCATTTTCTGTGGATTTGGCTACCCCTCTTATTTTATGTACTTATTAACAATCTACACACTGACCAAACATGTGCAAAACTAATCCAGTACACAGACTTTGCATCTGTTATGTTCTCTGCCCAAACTCCCATCCTTCAACAACAGTTCACCCAAGAATTTCTCATCTATGTGGTAAAGCTGGCTAAAATCGGACCTAAGAGTGAACCTCACAAAAAAAAAAAAAAAAAAAAATCACTCTAAGTATCATTTATAAATTTAAATTCCAAATTAAATCACCACCAGAAATAATACAAACATTAGACTAGTGCTCAATACTAAGGCGTTAAGTTGGACAGCACTGTTAAATTTGACCTTCACATACAACAAATAATCACTAAAACCATCAAGAAACTAAGTATGGTATGCGAGGCAAACATTATCCTATGAAAGCAGCAGGAATACCTTAGGAGCTACCTATCTACACCCAACACTTCTATGTGCTTCATATATCCTCATCAACTGCAGTCATCCTAAACAAGTAAAATGGAACAGTGTTACAATAAAATAGCTAAAACTACTTCAGAGAAAGATTATTCCAGACTTCACTGTATTGCCCTCAAGCATCTGAACTGGCTTGAGCTACCTCAGCTGCTAACCCACTCTTAGTGACAGCTTGCACATGGATTAGTCATTCATCCTGAAAAGTACCCTGCCCTTAATGTTATCCTGCAATCTTGCTCCACCAAAAGGGGCATTTGTTCTACTGACAAACAACTTCTCACAATTCATAAGGCCCTCAACAAACTTGGCAAAGCACTCTTACTCCAATAGTATCTTTAAGTCTTAGAACTTAGTTCCCCATAAGGTCAACAACAACAACAATAACCCACATGATTTCAAATAAATATTAAAAGTATACCACCAAAACTCTTGGCTATGTCCCTGCTATTCCCTAAGCTAAAATCATTCTCAACACATCTTTCTATACCAACTCCTTTTATTAGGGAGTTATCACTCTTCTGTATGTTTACATCAAAAATTTGTTTAAGAAATCTGTTTTTGTACTAAGGTTTAAAATGTATAATGTCTTCTGTTTTGTGTTGCTTTACTGCTATATATTTGTTTAATTGAGAATTAACAATATCATGTTTACTCTCTATGTAAAGCAATAAAATGTTCTTGTGCATCATTCAGATTGTATGCATACTGCTGTTAATGTGTCTGTGAGGCTTTTCTGCCCAGTCCACTTCTGAAAAGGGACCTTGTCTGCCAGTTGGACTTTCTAAGTGAACAAATGGAAATAATTAATAATAAATAATAATAAATAATAAACCCAGGAAACAATGTTTCATCTGATAAGTTGCAGTCTGACATGAAAATTGTAATAAAATATGACCTCCCATTTCTGTATCCATGCCCATCTCCCATTTTTGTACCCCAACCCGAGCCTCCTTCAACATACTTTACTTAAAAATATAATTTCTACTTCTAATGTGTAGCAAACTTTTTGCTACAAATGTAGCATTGAGTTGCTACACTTTATATACTGCATGAATGGAGCACTACAACGCTCATGTTTTAGTTTAAAAAAAATGTTTCTTCTTTTTAAAATGTAGCAAACCATTACTACAGTTTATCAAACCAAATAAAAACCGAAGATAAGGAGGTCCAACAGTATTTATTGGTAGCAAAGCACAAACACCAAAGCACAATAAACTCTGTTTTACCATTTTTCCAAATGTCAGGTTTTCTTTAGAGGTATAGTATCATCTTTAGGAGCAGCAATGCATTAAACAAACATTCCTTCACAGTAGCACTAAGATGTAAATTAACATGAGGCATTGAGTGTGCACATTTAAATTATCTTAGTGGCTTTTGTTTGTTAGGTTAGTTCATATCAGTTTGAAAATTGATTAATTAAGGACTCATTCATAAGACAGAAGAGGTCACTTAAGGTTAATCACTTGTTAACAGAGGGGGTGGAGCTAGGAACTAAAATTTCTATTTAAGGAGTAAACTAAAACATTTCAGAGCTTTACCAGAAAGGCTCATCCAGACTCTGCTACACTTTGCTGTGAAGGAAAGGTTAGTTTGCTGTTATTTTTTGTATTTCTGTATTGCCTTTCTATATTTTGAATACTGTAGTTTGTTTTCTTTATCTTGTGTTTTGCTTGCATTCTGTTCTAACAGCATATTAAAACTTCAAAAGAGACCACAGCTCTCTCTGTTCTGAGTCAGGCAGAATTTTTTCCCTCCCTCCCACCCATTTAAGTTGTCTTGTTAAATGCCACTGTCTTTCTAGTTGCCCACCTCTTATGTTAATCTGACCATATATCTCATTTCTCTCTACTTTCACTGGCTTATGTGAGTAATCACAAAACCATCACTTTTGAAATCCCACCCCTTCAATTATTTAAATTTATTGGCCATCCTACAGTATTTCATAGCACCAAAATACAAAAGTAACCACCCCTTTCAGTCCATCTTACTGTTTTAAAAATAGTAACTCTCCACTAAACCTTAACTTTTTAAACAGGTAAAACTCAAGTTACCTACTTTCATATCTAACTTCTCTAGTGCACACTGCAGAGTGCATTCTTTTCAATCTTACCTTTAAGCATCCCTGTTACTAGCACTTTCTCTAATACCTAAAAATATCATCTCTACTTGACTCCAAGTAGACTTTTCTCTATCTGTTAAACCTAGCACTTGCTCCTACAGTACTTATTACCTTGATACGGCACTCTTATAGATAGCACCCCAAAAAGGCAAACCCCCATTTCTCGGTCACCCACGTCCCCCGGAATCACTTTTAAAGTTTTTTTGTCTAGTCCTTCTAGCATGTCGAGGGATCAGTTGCTAGTGTCCTCTCCTGCTCAGCTGGTGAACCTGGGAATATTGAGGCAATGTTACAATTGCCTCATGTACACAGACAACCCTCTCCTCCTCCCACAAAACACAAATACATGCGAGAGATGCAACTATACGGCCAAACTGGAGGCTGAGCTCTCTCAACATAGGACTGGCAAGACCAGTCAGGAGGAGAAGGTTACCACACACACTATAGACCCAGTCTCACATAGTACCATCACAACCTCAAATCATACACATAAACACACAAAGACATACTCGGCTCTGATAAAAATCTACCAAAACAGCAGAGGCCACCAAAGCAGACACCCAAACAACCACCACCTCAGAACACAACACCTGCAACACATAGACCTCACAGTCAGAGTGTCAAACAGTCACAGCCCTTAAGGCCAAACACAATGCCAGACACACTAGTCATTGGTGACTCCATAGTCTGACACACTGACGTCCCGCTCACCAGACTGAGTAAGGAGAAGGTCACAGTAAGCTGCCTGTCGGGCGCTAGAATCCGCCACATAACGCAAGCACTCAGGTCTCTCAACAGCAGGTACAAATACGACTCAGTCATTGTCCACGCTGGTGTAAACGACCTGAGACGTACCTCCTTGGACTACATGAAAAGAGACATTGAGGAGCTCTCTGATTATGTAGCCCAGGCAGGTATGACCCTGACCTTGAGCAGTATCCTACCTTCACCAAGAATGATGCCACAATACAGAGATAAGATGATCAGCTTTAACAATTGGCTTAAACTCTGGTGTCATTCAAAGGGGATCCAATGTCTGTCTGCCTGGGATGACATGCTGGACAAGCCACGCTGCTTCGCAAGGGACGGCTTGCACCTGTCACCCTGGGATTCCGGATATTGGCAAAGGCTCTTGCCACCCCATAGTGCCTTTTTAGGCAAGGCTCAAATTCTAAACCTACCACCCTAGAACACAAAAAAGGAAAAAAACTAAGGGTAATGCTGCTCAATGCCAGAAGTCTAAATCTCAAAATGCATGCACTCGAGGCCCTTCTCAGTATGGAGAACATCGATGTCTGTGCAGTGACAGAAACCTGGTTCAAGGCTCCTGAGAGCACCCCAGCACTATCAGGTTTTACCTCTTATCATGCGTTCCGGCCCCAAAATCCGGACAATACCAAGAAAGGAGGTGGGGTATCCATATTCATCAAAGACACCCACACCTCAAGACTGGTGGCAACGCACGATGCATCGGAGACCATCCAGGTGCAATTAACCATAGGCAAGACTGCTCTACAAATTGTAGCATGTTACAGGCCACCCTCACAAACTCAGGAACCTCACATGGCCTTCCTGAAAACACTAGAGGGATAAATGTATCACCAAACACCATCATACTAGGTGACTTCAATTACCCTAATATAGACTGGGAACACTACTCAAGCCCAAACACCCTAGCCCAAAAGTTCCTGGAATTCATAAACTCAAATGCCATGGAACAACTAGTCACCATCCCCACAAGAGGAGAAAACATACTTGATCTCATCATCACGAACATGGGAGCACAATGTTCAACACCGGAAGTATACCCCTCACTGGTGAGATCAGATCACAAACTAATCTCGCTGGAGGTCCTCATCCCACCCCACCTGAAATAAAAAGACCACAGTAAAGAACTTCTCGAAGCCGACTTCACACTTCTAAAGACTAGTGTGGTCTCCTTTAAGGCCCCGAGCCGGCAGAAAACAGTACTCAAGCCGCTGAATCACTTACAAATGCCTTCTACCAGCACCTGCAGGACTGCATGGATAAGGCAATCCCAAGCAAAACAAAGACTCTTTGTACCAAAGGCAAGCGTCCAGTCTGGTGGACCCCAGCCATAAACAAACTCTACAACAAAAGGAGGAAGCTACTACAAGATAGAGCAAAATCCTTAAAAGGTAAGACACCCTTGATCACTATAAGTAAAAACTAAGAGCTCTCATAAAATCATCCAAAGCAAATTTTGAGAGAAAAATAGCTAAAGACTCAAAAGACAATCATAAGGCCTTCTTTAGCTATGTTAGAAACCTGGGAGGAAACTCCCAGATATGCTCAGAACTAGTTCAAAATGATGTGAAGATTACTGATCCTACAGACATTGCCAACATACTGGCTGACAGGTTCAGTGCAAACTTCTACCCCAAAAGGAGAGATATCTATACCAAGCGATTGCAGCCCCCAAACATCTCCAACGCCCAAGTGAGAACTGCTCTCTCCAAAGCAAAAACACAGCATCCATGGGACCTGATGGTGTCCCCGGCTGTGTGCTCCACGAACTCAACGAGGAATTAAACCCACAGCTAGGACAGCTGTTTAATCATAGTCTTACCTCTGGATACGTACCCAGGGAGTGGCGCACTGCAACTGTGGTCCCACTTCACAAAGGCGGTGCCTCCACCGACCCTGGAAATTACCGGCCCATTAGCTTGACAAGCCTTATCTGCAAAGCCATGGAGAGGATCATAATGGACCTCATAAATAAAGACATAGGGAATTTGCAGACTTTGGATCCATCCCAGTTTGGCTTTGTCAAAGGCAGATCATGCCTTCTAAACTTGGTTGACTTTTTGAAACAGTCACCAAAGCCATTGATGAGGAAAGGCAGTCCATACAGCCTACCTCGATCTGGCGAAGGCCTTGATACAATACCCCACTCGGGTATCATTGAAAAATCATCAGCTTAAATGTTAACCCATACATCACAAGATGGGTTGCAAACTGGCTGAGTGACAGAACCCACAGGGTCAGAGTTGCTGGCGCCATGTCAGACTCAAAGCCTGTCACAAGTGGTGTACCACAGGGCTCAGTCCTGGGCCCACTCTTGTTTGGCATCTACTTTTCCAAGTACAAGCAAACACAGGAGGGTTATGGCTGACAAAGTTTGCAGATGACTGCAAACTGGGCGCCATAGTAGAAAACACATCTGACACAGATATCCTTCAGAAGGGTCTCACAGAAACGGATAACTGGTGCCAGAGTCATGGCCTAAAGTTAAATGCCAAAAAATGCATAGTCATACCCTTCGGAAAAACAAGGTTACCCCTAGCTACCAAATAGGTGGCAATCCACTGAGCACAGAAGAAGTTATCAGGGACCTGGGGACCCAGGTTGATAGTAGTCTGTCATTCGACACCCATGTAGCCAAAGTAGTTAGGAAGACCTTCTACATTGCCCACCTTATCATGAAGGGATTCTCATCTAGATCAAGGGAGGTCATAGTCTCCCTATACTCATCACGCATCAGACCAATGATTGAGTACAATGCCCCATTCGAATGTATCTGACCCGACACTTGCAGCAGCTGGAGAGGCCACAAAGTTCCTCACCAAAAGGATAAAGGGTCTCAAACATCTGTCCTATGCTGCCCGACTGAAAGAACTCCAGCTCTATTCAGTCGCACCGCTTGCTCAGAGGTGACCTTTGCCTAACATACAAGGCCATGTCAAACCCAGATTTGATGAATATGCTTCACCTCAAAAATCTAGATCCGTCAGAGTCACAAGGGCGGGAGACTTAAACCTCGACACGGCTATTAATAGGACGTGCTGGAGGGATAGATTCATCACCCAAAGACTCCCTATGCTGTGGAATAAAATCCCGGTATATGTGAGGCAGAGCACCTCGCTGGCCTTGTTCAAGAGAAATCTTGACCAATGGATGGGAGATCGCAGATATACCCCAGGGATTACCTCAGTGTCACTGCTCAACAGAGGCACAGCAAAATAATGGGTATAGTTCCCCATACTAAAGGGGTGGCGTAAGCCACAAAACTATGGGCTAGGCTTGTAAATGCCCTCGGGCAGATAGCCTAGTATGAACCTATGAACCTATGAACCTATAAAATGGTGCCAGTTTTCTGGGCAGCACTCATACAAAATGAATTCCTGTCACAGCACTAAGCAGTTATAAACAATGTGTTGCAGATTAAGTGTCCTATAAAATTAAACTGCCTACATGCTACTACTCTGGCAGTAACACAGGCAAAAAAAAGTCTAAAGGTTTAACGTTCTGTGACTGTAGGGGAAGAACGATGTGATACATCTTGGTCTTACTTTCTGAGATGTGGCTTCAGGTAGATCACTGGATACAGTCCATGACATTGATTGGCAGTGTGTCCATATCTGGAGCTTTGTACTGGCACTTTGGACAGTGAAAGTCTGGTTGGTCTTCAGTAAGAGGTTGCCTCTGCACAACATCAATAGGAGCATGAAAGGGGATTGTTGTGCTAAGAGGGTAATGAACTGGACCAACATGAAAACTCTCCTTATGCCATTGCTGCATTTCTTCAATACGACCCCTTTTTGCTCCATCTAACTCAGTTCTAACTCTATCAAAGTCGAATTTCAAATTTTGCAGCTGTTCTTGTAGGAACTCCTTTTGTTCATGCAGTTTCTCCCCGGCCTCTCGCTCTGCCAAGAAATCTGCTTTAAAATGTCTGCCTGTGCTTTCAGTATCGTGACAGTTTCTTGTAGCGTTTTATAATGTTCAGCATCTTCTTTCAGTTTATCAATGAGGTCTTGTTTCGCGACCAGAGCTTCCTCTGCTTGCTGCAGCTGCTCGTTAAGATCATCAAACTGTTCCTTATCTACACCTTTAGGCTTTTGGTCCTCCATTTTCATATGTCTGTCATAATCTTGAAACAGCTGTTGGTAGGCAGTTTGCAGCTGAGCAAATTTTCTCTTTTCTTCAGTAGCATTTTGTCTCTCCATTTTAAGAGCAGAGTTCAAATTTTGCACCTGCAAATGTAACTGATCCATAGCTATGTTCTGTTGTTTTCTTAATCGTTCATTGTCTTGTTCAAGAAGACACAGTTTCTCATTCACAACATGGTATCTTTCCTCCACGGTTGATCTCTCTTTCAGACATATTTCCAGCCCGTTTTGGCTCTCTTGTACCTCAGCCAGCAATGATGTTATCTGTGCTTTCAGAGTGGCTTTGTCTTTTTCTAGTTGCTCAACAGTTGCTTTTATATTCTGAAAGTTTTGATCATTCCTCTTCTCATTTTCCTTTTCCCGTAGTTTCAGTTTTGCAAAATCTCTTTGGGCATTTGCTTTGCTACCAGTAAATACTCTTGGACATCCTTATCTTCAGTTTTTATTATTACAGTTTATACTCTGCCTACATGTAACACTGTAGCACTCATGATTTAGTTTAAAAACAAATTCTTCTTTTTAAACTGTAGCAAACTGCGTACTACAAATGTAGCAAACAGTTGCTACAGTCAATACCCTACCTGCATGTAGCACTCAAGTTTTAGCTTAAAAAAAATATTCTTTTAAAACTGTAGCAAAATGCCTGCTACATACATTTGCTACAGTTTGTACACTGTCTGCATGCCCCACTACACCCCTCAAGTTTTAGTTTGAAAAAAAATGTTTATTTTCTTTTTAAAATGTAGCAAACAATTGCTACAGTTTATATCCTGCCTGCATGGAGCACTACAACAGTCATGTTTTAGTTTAAAAAATTCTTCTTTTTAAACTGCAGCAAACTGCTTGCTACAAATGTAGCAAATAGTTGCTAAAGTTCATACCCAGACTACACGTAGCATTATGGCACTCAAGTTTTAGTTAAAAAAATCTTTTATTTATACTGCAGTAAATTGCTTGCTACAAACATAGCAAACAGATGGTACAGTTTATACCTTGTCTGCACAGAAAGCTACAGCGGTGAGGTTTGAGTTAAAAATTATTTTTCTTTACTTTTAAACTGTAGTAAACAGCTTGATGCATGCTACAGTTTAGACCAAACATGGAGCACCACAGCGCTCAGGTTTGATGGCAAATGCAATACCAGCTTTCAGAACTGGGTATTGTATTAAAGAGAGATCAAGATAAATTGATATTACTCCCCAGTGCTTTACTCTTGGAACAGTTGCCCAACTTACCTGTCTATCTATGGCATTGATAAAATATACTGACTGTTTTATATATGAACCTGTGATTCTCCTTAAAAGTCAGAAGTGGCATTCTAAAGACATTCTGAATGATAAATACTATATGATAGAGTCAGTACAGACTGTATCTGTAAACCTGCAGCATGTAAATTAGATATAAAGGCCCGCAAAAAGTAAGTACCTCCAGACCAAAGACTAGACGTCTAATTAGCATAACATTTTCAAAGAGCAAATAACTCTTCCTGCTTCCAGCAGGACAGTGGGATACTACCCCGAAATGCATATAAAAAAAAAAACAGTAACAAAAATGATAAAAAAATATAAGAACATTATCAAAGAGACAGTGTAAAACTTGTAGACTTTGATGAGTTCTATTGCAAAACTAAACCAGACAAGGTAACTTATTTATCCTTCTTAGAAGATATAAGTTGTGTGTTAGCTACTTTTAAATTATTGGTGCCACTAGTATATTGGTAATGTAGTACAGTTTTCTGTGCCCTAGGTAACTCTAGAAATTGCACATGATGAGAGGGGATTTAGAAGATTATGTAAAGGAGTAAATCTAGGGACATACCTTCTACAATAGGTAAATCATGTTTAGAGATAAATCAGGCCTAAGAAAAGGAACATTATTCCAAAATACATACAGTTGAAAGGTCTGCTTTCAGACTGAAAAAAAAAAAACATAATTTATAAATCAAATAACATTGTACAACATACGTGAATTTGTAACTGCAATGAAAGTTATTTCTATGTATAGCAATTCACAATATGGGATTAAAGCTGCGAGCATTACCTGGTAGTCCTGAGTCAGACTGTTTCAGTTTTCAGTAGCCTGATGTATCCATCCATCTATTCATCCATCCTCTACTTTCCCATTTTTGCACATGGGATTAGGGTTTCACTTCAACAACGACAATCAGCTCAAACTGAGGTTTACAGCACCAAGTGGCTAGCCTTGCCACGATAGTTCATTCGTACCACTCACTCACATACACACTCTCACTTACAGGCAATTTAGAATGTCCAAACCACCAATTAATTAATCCAATTAGGTGGATGAAGTGGCTAATTTTGCTACATCTTTCTCTCTCTCTCTTTTTTTTTTTTTTGTTAAGTTGGGGCTGTAAATGATGTAATGCAAAGTAAGGTGGTTACTCTTAGTTAGGCTCTGTTTCATATATGTGCTTCTAATTTTCAAACTGCTCCTTGCATCCTCTGTGGAATAAATTGTTTCTGTTGAGGAAAGTTGATCCATAAGACAGACATTAAAATAAGTCTTTCAGTATGGACCTCCTCTGACAATTCTGAATGTGCGCACTGAATATCTGTGTACTCCTTCCATGAGTGCAAAATTATATTTTGAAGCCATTTGACTCAGATAGTTGATGTGGCAGAAACAAATATTACTGAAGCCAATGATATCTGAATAATATTGTTTTTCATGATGGAAGAGTGAAGATGTAAGACTGTATATGGAGCCATTCTTATTTTTGTTGTTTACGAGGAGAAATAAAAATGGAGAGATTACAGAATGTGAGAGTGACATTTCAGATAGTTTCAACATGACATAAACCATGTGTGTAAATATTGGATAATGTTTTTAATGCCAGTTTATACTGTGGTCTGTTTACAGTAGTTCCTGAAGTGTTAGATTTCTGCATATCCTTCTAGAAATTTATTTTGGAAGCTGTCTCTGTCAGCTAAATTATGCTAGAATTGTGTTTGTCATATGGTACTTCGAATGTGGGGAATTTTCTCTGTGGTAAAAGATAAGACTCAGAGGGAAAAGTCACTTTTAGCCAGGAATATTTTTTATTGTCAAAGAAACATGTAAAACATATGCATCCCCATTTGTTTATTGTTTTGTTTAGAACTTTATATTATGGAATTGGTGCCATGGAATGCAGTAATCTAGCAGTCTGCTGAGTTCTATGCCAGAATGAATTTCTACCAGCATTCTTTAGACAGAGTAACTGCGGTGGTGGTGCTGTGGTAGCATTGTCGCCTCATAGCAAGATGTTGTCCCATTCAGTTCTCAGCTAGAGCATCTTCTGTGTGGAGGCATACGTGAATGGGGCATGCCTTCATTGAAGGTTGTGTGTCAGGGCTGGTAACCCAGTACGTAAAAATCCACTACCAATCATTAGCGGACCGGAGTTCCGCTGTGGCGACCCCTAACCGGGAAAAGCCGAAAGACACAAACAACTTCTTCAGACAGAGTAACTGCAGAAACTATGTTACAAATGGAGGGTATGTTATCAAACTGGCATGACAAAATGAAGAGACAGATCTGATAAACAAAGCAATGCACATGAAGGCATTTCAACAGTCAGACAGTAAACAGCAATAACAGCAATAACATAAACATGTGAGGAGCAGTTACTGTTTGCAATTTGTTTATGTGTACAAGGAAACTGGAGTCATAATGGTGGCAGCATTTCCTACTATTTATGTTTATGCAATTTTATTATCTTGTCAGGTTATACTGAAGACATTTCAAAAGTATAATGGGGACAGCCATGTCTGCAATGTTTCTTTGTTTAGTCCCATAGCTATCTACTTCATAGGTCTAGTGCACAGGAATTAGCCTCACAAAATTCAAAATATAATTCAGAAAGAGAATGCAACAGCACTATTTAAAGAGCTCCAGCCCAGCTCACCAAATGGAGGGATACTTTACAAGCAGTGTTGAACAAATGAGCAACAGAGTATGCTTAACAGATTTTGGAAGACAAGCAGTCTGAGCTCCACTCATCCCATTAGAGGCTGAACTGAAAACAGTAACCAAGGGATACTAACTATGCTGAAACTACTGTGTAACCACTGAAGTTTAGCAAAATTAATAGGTTTCCTTACCAAAAAGAAACTACAAACAGGAAAAATAATCAGGAAATCTACTTCGGTGGTAATATTTGCTAGTAAATTCCATCCTCCGACAGCTAAGTAGAAGCAAATCAATCAATGTCAGATATCTGGAAGGTAGCCCTTCATCCATGATGGTTAACCTCCAAAACTCAGATTGCTCTTCTTTCATACATTATTCATACAAGACAACACAATAGACTCATGTAGTCATCTACAGATTTGGAAGGAGTATATGTGGAAATATTTTTAATGAACATGGATGGAAGACTGAAGTTTTTCAGTCTCCTTTTCCTTCATTAATGCTTGAGATATATGCTCTGTGTAAAACTAGAAAGTTAAGATGACTACAGTATGAGTTATAAGAAATGTGGACCATGGAAACTCATGACTGTAATACAGTATAATTTAAAGTTTTTACTTGTGGGCCACTGTGCGCATCAAAATGATTTTTCCCTTGTGTTTGGCTATAGAGGAACTGAAAGGTATCAGGGCAGCCCAGGAGTCACTCGTGGAGTCACTAACATCTCCTGCTGTGGATGTATGGCAGAATAATACTATTTTATCCTCATATGAAGAAAGGTTATGAAAACTGATGTAGCATTAGCTCAACAACAATCAGAGTTTGCGGATTTGTGTACCTTTAAGGCCTGTACTTTAAGAAGATTCAAGACGTTCAGGGTTAAAGACAAAGGCTGCAACTCAAGAGTGATGATCTTGAAAACAGAACCAACTGCAACAATTTTCATATAGTGGGCCTCCCTGAAGTGGTAGAAGGCTTAGCTCCATTAGAAAGCAGTTGGGTCTTTTACTGGAATGCATCTCCTCCAGTCATCAAGATTCCATAAGATTATTCACAACCATCAAAATGCCAATGTGCCTAGACTCTGTATTATTCATTGTCTAGGTTACAATGATCAAGAAAAAAATCTCACCATAGCAAAAACATGTAGCAATGGTTGGATGATTGCTGGCAACCTGATGAAATTTACTCCTGACTACAGCACATCACTCTTTTTCAAAAGGAAACAATTGGTGCCTTGTTTGCGATGTTTCTGTGACTCGAACTTTTAACTGTAATTGTGCATCCCAGCAGTACTCAAGTTGCATAAAGGAATGGTACAGTCTCTTATGATACACTTGGGAAAGCAGATGGTTATCTCCAGGCCATACTGTCTACCACCCAACCATCTTATGCTGCAGTTGCACTAGGTAACAATTAAAATTCTTAAGAGCTAAGAAAAGAAATCAACAGCAAAAAAAGGGAAGGGAAGAATAGAAGGTCTCTTTCTTAGACAAGATACATGGATCTTCTCATATGGAAAACCTACATTCAGAAATAGCAATCATTTGCCACAATCAGCATCCAATGCTTGACTATGAGATATTATTTATGAAATAGATGCCCCCCTCCAAAATTTCAGTGAAGAGTTAACTACCACCGAACTATCATGGGCAGACCAGATGGACGATTTATTCATTTATGGGGTGGAACTGCAATGAGTCCGGTTTTGGTGTAATCTCAGTCATTTTGAGATTCAGTGACTAACTGCTGTATACTAAGTTTATAATTAGTGAGGTTTGATAGTTATCTTTAGGCCTGTTCATACCATTTATTACAACTATGTGATGGTACTTATGTTTGCAAAGGGAGGGAATAGAACAAGCCGGGGATGTCTTATGTTTATCAGTGTTAATAACTCTTCTGTTTCCTGCCTAAGTTAAAATTGTGGACCAGACTTACACTATATATGATCAGCCCTTTATAGGTGGAAGAGACTTCACTTGTCCTCTCCAATAAAATGCAAGCTGTTAGAATGTTTATTGAACAAAAGATTTTGTTCGTATTAAGTTATACTCCACATTCAAACTTCATCCCCACATATCCAGAAAGCTCAAAGGTTAGTTTTTTGCTTTTTATATGGGAAGGGGAAAAACAGAATTAGTAGGAAGAAAATGTGTGTTGCACCTAAGCATGGAAGTTTTTGCACGCCAGATTTATGGAATTATGGCAACTAATATGGCAAGAGAGTAAGAGTACATTTTTATGGAACCACTCCCTCATTCATATAGATCATAAACCCATTTGGTAGGACAACTTATTGAAGCTGGAATTTACTTTGCCTCAGATATATCAGACAGGATCTACTTCAGTAGATCGAACTTTTACAAGTTCGAACTTCATATGGCCAAGATCATATGATCGAACTTGTAAAAGTTTGAACACTGAATAAAAAGAAAAAAAAACACAAAAAACAAAACTAGATGTCTGTAGCAGGGGGGCATATTCCCTCTGCACCCCCGCACCCCCCTACTTAAATATAACAACTCTGAGATCACACTACATGTAGAAAAGGGAAATCTTTTTGTTCCACACTGTACGTGGATCTCCATTCAGTCCATTCGAACTTTTACAAATTCTATCATATGGTCTCGGCCATATGAGGTTTGAACTTAAGTTCGATCTACTGAAGGGGGCCCATCAGACAATATGTGCAATACCCTTTTAACATGGCAGCAGATGAGATTGACCTTTCCTGCTCTGTAAGCCCACTGGTGACATATTTTCACTTTTGTGTTTGTATTTGTCACTTAAGTGCTAGGGGAGGTATTATTCTCATAGGCAAACAGGTCACACAGAAAATTTAATAAGAGGCCTCAAGCATACTGTGCTATGTAATATACATTCACTGCATAACACAGTGCAGGAAGAATACTCTGTACGGCTATTGGGAAATGTAGATAGAATGTACACTTGTTGGACAAGCTTACTTATGAAGAATCAAATTACTGTCTTCATTGCACTTAAGGTAATAAGTTGTCTGCTTTGGCTAGATTAACATTCAAAAATCTCTTACTGTAATGACATATAACACCATCTTATTTACAGAATATGGGCTTAAGGCCTACCATGATGTGCTGACATTGTCAAAAAAAGAGGGCAGTAACTACACACATCTTACTTGGCAATGTTTAATTCTCAAGTAATGTGACACAGGGTAATTGGTAGTATTGACTGGGCAATGAGATTTTATGTATCTTCTGCCCAGAACATGAAATTTTGGATATTTGGAATAAACAAAGCTACAGGCCATTTGGGAACTACAGAATATTTTTCGATCAGAACAGTGGCATTCATGCTTCTTGCTTTTATGTTTTCTAATTGGAAGTCTTATCATAACTGTGAGTTATCATTATTTGTAAATTTAATTGCAGATTGTAAAAATTGCATTGTCAGTCATTAGACATGGTAAAATAGACTGAATTTTGGAGTACATTTACTTATGAATCTTTTCAGTTATAATTTGTTCCCTCAAATGTTAACTACTCTTTCATTTTATTTTGTTGCAACACTGGATTGGGCATTGTGTCTGTGATGTTAAATACTTTGTAGTAAGTGATTTCACTAAAATATGTATCGTTATAAAAATATATTTATTTTCATTGTTAAAAAGTGGATTTGTTTTGCAGTTCAATTGCATATTACAATTTTGATTCTTTGCCTCAGAAAAAAAAGTACTGCACAGTAAAAACAATCCTGAGAAGTACTTAAGAGGACTTGGGACAGACAGAAAAGGAATAAAATGGAAGGGAGGAAGGCAGAGATGGAGGGAAGTTAGAATACTAAAGCAAATAAGGGGCCAGATCAAATAGGCTTACTGTCTCTTGCTGTCATTGAGCAAGTATAATTTATTGGCAAAATGTGAGATTGTTCATGGTAACTGAATTTTTTTAATTGATTTAATGCTGGATTTGTTGGCTTAGCTTTTCCTGTATTATCATTGTTGTTTTCTTTTTCAGGCGACTTGGAAAGTGGAAATGTTGTAATGCTCTTTTCAAGAAAAAGAAAATTGCTATTCGTTTATCTTTTTTTTTTTTTTTTGAAAGAAGCCACCACTGATTTTTATGCTAAGAAACTAACTGATACAGAGGTCCTACCTAAATAATGCTCTGGATTTTCTCTAGTTTTGGTATAATAAGAAATATTGCATTAGATGAAAATCTACTGTTAGCACCTCACCTCTTCATCGTTTCATACTTCCTAATTTTGTTGATCATGCATCTTTAATATTGCTGCTATTGCCTCTAAAGCCAGTCAGTATTATTTACTAACCAATACTGGCTTATCACTGCAAAAACTGACTGGTGATATTTTATATTATATACATTAATACAGGGAGCTTTAATTGGGATTCAAGTTGTATGTATGTTTCTCTGTTCTCTCTTTAAACATGAGAATTTTTACTGTACCATCTTGATCAAATAACAGCCTGAAAAATTATCCTGCAAGGGTGTGAAGAGTAAGTCATTAATCTGATGTTTTTAAAACCAGATTCATAAACTGTGAGATCTGATACTGTGATTCCTAAAACTTTGAAAAATAAATTATGATTCTAAAAACACTGAATTGCTAAACTCTCTGTCATAGTGTTTTTTTTTTTTTTTTGGGGGGGGGGGCATTGCCTACTCTAGATGTCCGCACATATATTCATTCTGAGTTCACTGGACCTCAAAAGAGGAGGATCATCTGAGGAATCACAATTGTTAAGTTGGTACATATGATCCTTCAACTTGTACTTAAATTTCTACTGTTGTGAAACTCGCCTCTAACTTCTTTGGGAGTTTGAAAATAATCACTCTACCTCAAATGTCAGTGGGATTTTTAACACTAGAATAATCTAGTCTTCAACATTGAAATCTATTGTACCTCTGAATGATCCAGTACTATATATTGTTATATTCTCATAGGGTACCTAGTGAATTACTGCAGCACAGACCATCAAAATTACGAATGACAAATACAGAAGTCCATTTTTCAAACACATGGCAGCAATGTATCATTGAAACTAAAAGCGTCTTTCGGCTTTTCCCGGTTAGGGGTCGCCATGGCAGAACTCCGGTCCGCTCATGATTGGCAGTGAATTATTATGGTGCTGAGTTGCCAGCCCGATGCCCATTCATGCTCGCACCTACCTGCATGTCTTTACCGTCACTCGACCACGGGGAGGACATGCAGACTCCACACAGAAGGCGCTCCAGCCAAGAATCGAATGGTGTATCATTGAAACTATAAAAGCTAAATAAGTTTGCAGTCAAGTTCCTTTGCATCATCGTACTCTCACAGTTTTGATGCTCTAATTTCAAAATAGCATAAGCCCAGCGAATAGTATAGTATTGATGTTGATACAGTCTGAGTACTAAGAATACAAAAACATCTGATGTATGGAAAATACTGTGGAACTGTCTCTAATTCAAAACATTTTTTTTATTTATTTATGCTTTTTTTATTTATTCATTTATTTAGCTTTGCATGTGTTTGTAAGTGGTGGACAGAGCACAGTGAACAACAAGGACCATTTTTCAGACTCAGCTCTTCCATACTTAAGAAATAATGAACAGTAAAATAATCTTGGTAACATACTAGATTAAAAAATAATAAAAATAGTTTTAGTATAGTTATCTACACTATCTGTAACCAAATATAGTAGAAAATATAGTTGAAACGATACCTAGTAAGTAACAACTGAAAAAAGGCAAAATAGCATAAGGTCTGCCATGTCAGGACTATGGAAACAAATGCCATCTAAATAACATTTTTAATTTAATATATAGTTGATATTGTTTGTGCTAGAATTAGGTTTTTGAGTAAAAAAAGTTAATGAAGCAAGGAAGGTTAAGCTGGGATACTGCTTTGAATGCAAGTGAATTTAACAGTTTTCTTCAGATGCATTTTAAGTTTATTTTCAAAAATGGGACAGGAAGGGTTGCAAATACAGTTCTGGTCAAGTTTTCCTTATCCATATTACTGGAGATGTCATCAGAAAGAGTCCGGATGGCAGTCATTGTGCTTCATCTATTACAGTAACCTTGTTAGTGTCTGGGAAAAAGATGGTATTGCTGGCTGTAAGTGGTCGGTTAACAATCAATTAATTTACCTAGAATATTTCAGTAAGGTAGACACTGGAAATGACCAATTCTTTGTAGGCCAGTGTCTGCTAAATCTAGGTGACTGTACCTTTAAGAAATCCTTAACCGTTTGCATAGATTTAGCTTTGTCCTCCATTTTCTTTAACACCTCTTCTGCTTTAACACCAAACAAGGTATCATGCTGTAATGGAGCATCAAATAATTTTGCTTTGACAAGATCAGGCAGATTCTGTTCCTTTAACCAAGCATGCCTCCTGATGACAGAACCCATAACAGCGGCCCTGCAGGAGGCCTCCAAAGAATCAAAACCACATTGCAAAGTATGTTTTCCAACTTGTTCAGCTGCATACAATAAATCCTGCATTTCTTTGTTTTCTGCACATTCAGAATTTATCAACATTTTCTGTTTAAGCAGTGACATAATATATTGCTGATATTTGAGCATATGAAACTGACAATTCAAAACTCTTATAGCCAAGGTAGCAGAAGTGTAAATCTTTTTTCCCCATCTGTCCAATGCCCTAGAATCCCTGTCTGGGGGGGTAGGGTTTTTAGCAGTGGAAGCCTTGACCCCTCTGGGACCCTGAGAGATTGTTTCTGAGTCAGCAGCAGGGTTTTTGAAAAGGAATTTATGAGAGTCAGGAGCCCTGTAGTACCTGTCTGGCTTAACAGGAGCTGGAGGTAAGGAGTCAGGGGTTAGACTGGACTCTGAAAACACATCATCTACAATGTCTAACACAGGTGGAATAGCTAGGGGCCTGTGTTGTGGTAGTAAAAGGAAGTCTCTGAGCCTTTTCTTAGATTCTGAAAAATCTTGGCTCTCCCAGTGAAAATGCTCTCTCATGGTATGCACGGTTTCCCCAAAAGAGTAATCCTCAGGAGGAGAGGCTGAAGGGATAGATTCTTCAGCATCAGAATCCTCATAGGGAGGAAAGGAGTATTCCTGATCAGAACAGGAATCAGATGAAATGGAAACCTGATCTGAAGATTCATATTCTGTCTCTTGCCTAGGCTTTTTATCAGGTGGGGGATGGGAACCCTTGATCAAAGTAATTAGGTCTTCGGCCATTTTGAGCATCTGTTTTTTGCGCATGGAGGCCTGTCCATGAGGCTGTTGTACTTGTTTCTTTGTCTTTAAAGGTGCTCTAGTCTTTGCCTTTGAAGCTGAAATCATTTTAATGTATAATTGAGTAGGTCTGAAAACACCCTCAGGAGCCGATGCCTGCTCAGCAGCTCCAGTCCCATCTGAGGGAATAGTCTCTGAAGGTCCAATACCTTGAGCTTTCAGTGGCCTAGTCGACTCCACGTGGGAGTCGGTAGTGGCCTGTGGGTCTAAAGTAGCGGGCATCAGGGGCTGCGAAGGCGCCTCACTGAGAACCGGCAAACTGGTGACTGACTTAGAAGAAGCCTCGTAGTCGGTTTTGGACCACGGATGCTTGTCCGTTTCTTTTTCTTTGTGTTTCTTGTGAATTCCGGTAGTTGGATGGCTATCCGACGACATTGTATAATTAAATCTTCTGCCAAAATAGTGTAATGCAAAATCGTACCAATGCTTAATAGTGCATTAGTTAAATCTAGCACAAAATCGACAACTAGCAATGTCGTGGCCAGGGCCTAGGCAAGGAATACAGTAAGAATGAAAGTCCTTATGAGGTATTTGCTTCCCACAAGAAATACAATTATTAACTTTTTCTGACATCGGTCTGGAGCACGAAAAAAGTTTCCCCAATGGGGTACTTAGCTTTTGAAAAAGACTTTGGATCTGAAATTCGAACATGAAAATCTCAGTAGTCGGTCGACCGGCACTTGCAAACTGATTATGCTTCGGGCACTGCGCAGCAAGAAAGACTGAAGAAAATGCCGTCGGCTGCATCTTTTATACCCCTGGTACTCTGATGTCAGGGAAGAGGCGACAGCAACTGACGCCGGACCTAGACTTTGGAATTCAGGCCGACTGAAGGTAGCCTGCCAGCAGGATAACCCAAGTGTAATGACTGCAACAGTGAAACATGAAGAACATCTGATCATTTCTAGTGGGGAGTGATGTATGAGAATTTTTTAAAGAGGTGTTTAATTTCTTTTTTCTTTATGCAGCAGAGGTAAAATTGAAGAATGTATTCAGGGTGTCAGTAGTTCTATTTGATTAGGTGGAGAGGACAGGAAAGGAGGGAATCACATGGAAGTAGGTTCAGAAATAAGATGTGAAAGATGGACAATGTAAAGTGATTAGGAAGTGGGCCCGATAAGAGACAAAGTAGACCTGAAAGGTTAATGTATATGAGCTTTAGCACAGATGTCATGGTCTCAAGCTGTTTCCTAGGAGCAGGAGGAATATGAACTTGTCAAAAAGTGAGGATCTGAGAAACAGTGCATACAAAAGTGTGTCTTAAATATACTTTGGGTAAAAATTGAAAAAAAGTAGATACTTGCAGAAACAGCAGCTGGCAGATTGTTCAGCTTGCAACATAGTTCCTTGTCTCTACACAATGACATATTCATAAATGTTTGTGACACTTTTTGTACTACATTTTCAATAAATTAATACTCAGTTTGTGGCACCTAAAGTGATATTCTTTAAGGTCCTCTCGATTTTGTTTCAGATCTCTGCTTTCTGTCTCTTTGTATTTCTTATCTTTTATTTACATATTTTTCTTTTTTTTCTGTGTTTTTTTTTCCACTGGCCTGTTTGAGTCACCTAATGGCTTCTGTTCTTTCATCTCACTGACCTAGTCATTTGTCTAATGATAAAACAGGAACTGGACTCACAGAGAGTTTACCAAAAGACATTCCTTGTAAGAGTACTGTAGACTCATTTCTGAAAAGGAAGAGTCCTATGACGTATTAATTTCTTACCTGCATGGGTACTACTAGGAAGAGAGCAGCGTAGTTCATTCATTCAAAGGATGGCCTCACTATTGCCATCCTTCCATTAGAGATGAGAGTTGAATGGTGAAAGAAGGCCAGTGAGTAGGTTTGATGGACCTTCTGCTCAGATCTATCCCCCGTGATGGTAGTGCAAGCTTCACAATAGCTTCACACAAGTAGAACATGCACAGTGCTGTACATAGTTTTCCATGGAAAGCAGCTCACCACTTTGCAGCATAAGCATTGCTAGGCCCACTGCCATGTGCGATGAGATACGACGACCACTTAATCCCACCAAGTCCTCATGTACCTTGTCAAACACTTATCTCTGAGGTTGTAGTCAGGGTTTTACACATTCATAGATAAATACCAGGCAATCAGTCTACAGACTATTACATGCCTAGACAATAATCAGTGGCCAAAGATGAGAATCATACTCATTGCTCTGTGGCTGTGAGGTAAACTCCTTAACCATTATGCCAACTCGCAACAATAGGTCAGCTATCCTCTATGCAGCTTCACATCCCTCTATTTCATGGGGCTAGGCTCTCCTTCCCTTCTCTTGTGCATTAATCATTGTGTGTTTCAAATAGGCTGGGGTACAGTATATATTAAATAAGTGTATCAGATTAGTAGACCTCCATGATATTGTAAAAAGAATGGTGCAATGTTGTATCACTTGTAGTTTTAATCATATAAGTGGCAATCATTTTTAATATAGAAAGAGTGGTCAAACAGGATGATATGCTGGAGTTCCTCCTTGTGCAGATCAACATAGGCAAAATCCTGTGCCATATCCTAGCCACCTATAGGTCATCCTCTGTCAGAAAAATATGTTTTAATGTGTGTATTAGTAATATGCTTAGTGCATTTAGAGCTTGAAAAGGGTTAACACATTTATTCTATTTCATACTGCATAAATCTGTACAAACTGCAGATGCTTTCTAACCTTGTATTGTCAGCTAAAATCTTTGCTTATGTGTGGAAATTTACTGAGAAGCAGATGATTTCTGCCTGTGTTAGGAAAATAATGAATAGAACAATACTACTTGTATAAATGTTATGAAACTTAGACAAGAAGTTCCGCTTGTGCTGTGAGAAAATACACAGATGTAGAAGCTATAGATAATTAGAACAAAGCCTGCTTGAAAATATGAACCGCAATCAGTATCTGCTTGTATCTGAGTTAGAAAAGTACCTTGAAATGTAACACTGTACAATAAGAAGCCTGTAACGGGTTAGTGCCCACCAAGGCCAGGTTGTTTTTCTCAAAACTTTCTCACAAATCTAGTCATGTCAGTAGAAAATCTGAGTAACATCTGCTGTAGAACAATACTGAAAGTCGTGTTTGATTATGTCAGCCATAGAAGGCCATGTCTTGTAGAACAGTATAAGAATAGCATGCCTCCTGTTAGTAGTTAGGCAAAATCCTGTATTTGCATGTTTTTGTCTCCTTGCAGCAAGTTATTAAATGTGCCTTAACTGAACCTTACTTGTATTGGTCTTTGAAATTTTTTCCTTTGACAGATTGGTCCTTCGGACCGGAAACCCTCACTTCGCCTCGGATCAGACAGGCCAGGTGGCTTGAAACCGTACGGGGAAGAAACCACATCGGTTCTTCTTATTTGAAAAGCCCTCTGACTGAATTGTCGTACAAAAGAGGCCAGCCACTTTCTGATCTGCGACTGAAGGATGGGTTTACTCGAACCAGGTGATCAATCATGAAGGCTCAGGTAAGGTGAATCTATCTTTTTTTTCTATTTTAGATCAGTGACTAGATTTGCATTGTTTTTGTCAGGACTATTATTATTATAAGTCAGGGACAAAAAAGATTGCTGTCTTGTCATAGATCAGGGAAACAGAGCAGGTAGGCAGTCATTCTGAAGAGACTATAACAAAATCCGTGGTACCACGTTAAAAAATAAGGAGTTACGTAATGATTAAAAGGGTAAAACAAAATGGGTAATAATTGCACAAAAAGATCCCAAAATCCGCCGTTAAATGAAGACGCAAAATACATGCAGTCACAGCGTGCTGATAATATTAAATATTACTCAAAATGAGTTAATAAGTATGAATGTGATGGTAAATTAGAAAAATCTTCGCTTGTCAAACTTGTCAAACAGCTTAAAACCGATTCCAAAGGTCGAGTAAAAAAGCAACGTCAATTAGGAATTCCTCAGGCACACAGGTGGATTGAGGAAGTAAACCGTAGGGAACAAAAGAATAATAATTCAAAAGCAATGTTTTTAGATAAGGAGGACAATAACTTAGTAATAGCATCAGCCCCTCTGCCTCCCTATCCAGAATATGAAGCAAGTGAACAAGTTAGTCTACCCCCACAATATCCTGCTGTAGAGACACTACAAAAGCAAAACCATTTATTAGAGATCTCGTCGAGACCAGGTCTCGAACACGGGCAGGTAACTCAAAAGGAGACATTGAGTTATATCAAATGGGTAGGAATTCACGATCTATGAGTGAAGAAGAAATATGCCCACTTATAGAAGTGCCTAATCCTCAGGCAGGGCAAGAAGGTCAGGACCCAACTATCCTAGTGTATAGACCCTGGACTCCGGAAGACATCTGGAAAGCCACTGAGGAAATTCCCCATCCAAAAGTTAATTTTAGAAAGTTTTTAGAAGATTTGCAAGGAATGAGACTGAGTTATAATTTAAATGGAGAAGAGGTAGAAAAAGTAGTCAGACAAATTGTGGGACCAGATTGGCACATGATTAGTGGCGACTGGAATCCCCGTGACGCTGCACTCAGACCCCTCCCACATAGCAGCGCAGAGTTAGATAACAGAGTGAAAGGTCTTACAGACCGAATCTCTGAGAAATGAAAGCCTAGGGCAGACTGGACTTGCATTAATCAATGCATCCAACAAGAAGGCGAGACTGTTGACAGATATTATGCCAGACTGTTAGAATGTTTTAATAACCACTGTGGAATGCAGGTTCCTGAAGATCAGACACACGATTCCCGATATGAGCAGCAGTTAAAGAATGCATTTTTGAAAGGCAGTATTGCACCCATAAGCAGCTTTATCACAAAGCACATGGTAGATCATCCTACAAGGAGGTTACAGTCATTACTTGAATATGCTAGGCATGCCGAAAGGCATTTTAATAGCAAAAAGAAAAAGAAAGCCCAAGTATTTTCTGTAGAAGATGGAGCAGAAGTTTATTTAGTACAGTCCGGGAAAAAGGGCAAGAGAATTGCCCAGGGAAACAAGCAATTTGATCAGTGATCAGAGGACTTTGAAGGGCGAAAGAAAAGGGGTGAATGTTTTAAATGTGGAAAAAAAGGACACTTGGCAAGGGATTGCAAGAAAAACAAGAAGGCAACCACAGAAGACAAGGAGGGTGAGGACTGACTATATGATAGTCAGGAATCACTAGAAGGGGATAGCAGAGAAACGACAAATGAGAATATGATAGAGGGAGTAGAGGATGTGACAGAAGAAATAGAGGAAGTGCAGGAAGTCACGGATAGTGAAGAAAATGAAATATTGGATTTGGCTTTATTGAGCTTAGAGCTCTATTTAGCAGACATGAAACCAGAAGTTACACTCCTGGTAGAAGGGAGGGAAGTCAGATTCTTGTGTGACTCAGGGGCATCACGGACCCTGATACATCCCTCCAAACTGCCAGAAAACTCAGAGTCACCTGATTACATATTAGTGAAAGCAGCTAATGGACAGCTGTATCGGGAGCCCCTCTCCCATAATATTGCAATAACTGATCCTGTTTCAGGATTGACCCAGAAAACCAAAATTGTTGTTTCTGCAAAATGCCCAGTAAACTTCTTGGGTAGAGACCTTATGCAGCTATTTGGTATAGCAGTAGCTCCGACTATGCAGGGTATGGAAGCACAGCAACAAATTGATACCATTGCAGTGCAATCGGAGGGTAAAATGTTTTATTGGTACAGCCAGGACTTGGTTATGACTGGTCAAGGGGCAGTGACCGAAGAATTGATGAAAGTAGCCATCAGCAAGTTCCCCTCCCTTGACATTGATAAACAACATTTGTTGCACTGTACTCTGTATTATTGTAACACACCAGGACCTGATAAGGAATATGAGCAAGAATTGTTTAGAAATTGTGCAAACAGATTGATATTACGTAATCTGTACTGGGACACAGAAGGGAAAAGTGTAGTCAGCTGTTCATTGCCCCAGGAGTTCTTTACACTTTATAAATCTAATCAATTACCACATGTTAGCTTAACTAAGGACAAAAATGTAAAATGGGTAGACTTAGGAGAAAAAGTCATGAAATGGGAAAAACAGACAGAGTTAGAACTGTCAGAACAGGGAATACAAATGCAGAAGTTGAATTGGATAACTCAAACCCACCCAGCTGTACACTTGCAGTCTAGCAAGTACAGCTGATTAGCACTCCTATTGAAGGAGGAAGAGAATGCCTTACAGAATATACCAGAAACTCTCTGGTCAATGGGAAAATCAGATGTAGGACTTATTCGTACAGCGGGACCAGTTACTATTACATCAAAATCAGCATTTAGACCACAGAAAAAACAGTATACCTTAAGAAAAGATGCAGAGGTAGGAATCAAACCTATTATAGCAGCTTTACTTAAGGAAGGGTGCTGGTGGAGTCTCCTGATTCACCATGTAACACACCTTTATTTCCTGTTAAGAAAGTGAATGGAGAGTGGCGTATGGTCCAAGATTTATAAGCTGTAAATGATGCAGTAATACCAAGGGCACCTACGGTGCCAGACCCACACACCCTGTTGAATGATTTAAAACCTCAACAGAAATATTTTTCTGTGGTAGATATCAGCAATGCGTTCTTTTCGATACCGATACACCCTGACAGCCAGTATTGGTTTGCATTCACATTTCAGGGGAAAAGGTATACATATATGCGACTACCACAGGGGTATTGTGAAAGTCCAACAATATTCTCACAAGAAATGGCAAGCAACTTGGCGGGATTTACCCCACCAAGAGGTAGCCAGATTTTGCTTTATGTTGATGATATCCTGCTGGCGGCCCCCACCCAGCAAGATTGTAAAGAAACTACTATAGCACTATTACAATTTTTAGCCACTGAAGGACATAAAGTAAACAAAAATAAACTGCAGCTTTGGAAAAAACAAGTTAAATACCTAGGATATGTAATATCCAAGGAGGGTAGGACATTAGATGAGGACAGAAAAGTAGCGATTTTGCAAGCACCAAAACCCACTACCCAGAAGGAAATTATGCCCTTCCTGGGTACGACTAATTTTTGTCAGAGCTGGATTCCAAACTATGCCTTGGAATCTGCACCACTGACTAACCTGATTTATAAAAAGCCTATGGCAGCACAGGATGTGTTACAATGGACACCAGAAGCAGAATCTGCTTTCTGCAAACTGAAACAGTTAATAGCGTCTTCATTAGTTTTAGGTTTACCAAACTATCATAAACGTTTTTTCCAAACTGTAGATTGTAAGCAAGGTTATATGACATCAGTGTTAACACAGCAGCATGGAGACAAGCAATGTCCTATTGCTTATTATTCATCACAATTGGACCCAGTGGCATGGTCTTTACCTCACTGTGTACAAGCAGTAGTTGCAGCTGCAATGGCAGTACAGGCTTTGGTCTCAGTAGTTTTTTTTCCACCCTCTCACATTGAGAGTGCCTCATGCAGTCATGATTATTTTACTGCAAGAAAAGGTAGCATATCTTTCCCCTGCTAGGCATCTTTCCTGTATGACTATATTGTTGAGCCAACCTCATATATCAATTGAACGATGTATGACTTTGAACCCTTCTACCTTGCTCCCAACCCCTGCAGATGGCACACCACACAGCTGCCTGCAAGTGATTGAGCAAAAGACACTGCCTAGAAAAGATCTCACGGATGTCCCCTTGGATGATGCCGAGGTGACATACTACATGGATGGCTCGTGCAAAAGGGGTCCTGCAGGACAGAACCTAGTAGGATATGTAGTAGTTTCTGATACTGACATTATAGAAGCAAAACCCTTACCACACAATTTATCTGCACAGGCAGCAGAATTGATTGCCTTGACACGGGCATGTACCTTAGCAACATTTTTACTGACAGCCAGTATGCTTTTTCTACTGTACATGTTTTTGCGCAACAGTGGAAAAATCGAGGAATGATAACATCTACTGGCAAACCAATCAATCATGCACAGTTTATTTTATATCTTTTAGAGTCTATTCAGTTACCTCAAAAAGTAGCTATTTGTAAATGCACAGCTCATACCAAGCAACAGGATATGATTTCAAAAGGTAATGTGAGAGCTGATACAGCTGCAAAGCAGGCAGCTTCAGAAGTATTTCTTCTGAATGAGGAATTACAACCCTCTGAGATTTTAGACTTAGAAATGTTAAAGACAATGCAGACACTTACTACGCAAGTTGAAAAACAAAGATGGGTAAAACGAGGAGCAATTCTCGAAAAAGGGCTGTACATCTCTAAAGAAGGAAAACCGATATTGCCATCTAATTTGTTTAGATATGCAGCTTTGTTGAGCCATGGGCATTGCCATGTCTCAACAGGGGAGATGGCACAGCTGGTGAACCAAGTGTTCACGACATGTAGATTCTTAAATTACTCTAAAAAATTCTGCTCGATGTGCCACGTTTGTAATAAACATCATGCACAAGGGGCATTAAAGCCAAAGCAAGGGAGTTTCCCTACACCACCGTATCCATTTTATACTATCTGTATGGATTTTATAGAATTGAACAAATGTGAAAATAAGAAGTATTGTCTTGTCATTCTAGATATGTTTTCCAGATGGGTGGAAGCCTTTCCGACTAAAAATCCAGATGCTGCAACGGTGGCAAAAGTTCTTGTTAAAGAAATCATCCCTAGATCCGGCATTCCGGAGAGGATCTACAGTGACAACAGCACACACTTCATAAACCAGACCATACAACAGTTAAGTAAACATTTTGGTATTTCTTTAAAACAATCATTGTGTGTATCACCCACAATCTGCAGGGCTAGTAGAGAGGCATAATGGGATTTTAAAGAATAAGCTAAGGAAGTTAATAGTAGAAACACAGAGAAATTGGGTGTACTATCTGCCCCTGGCACTGTTGAGCATGAGAACTGTTCTGGATGCAAAAGGATTGACTCCTTTTGAAAAACTATTTGGAAGGGCTTGTTATATACCTCAGTGGAAATCTCTCATGCCCACAGACCAGGAAGCTGACAGTACACTAGCTGAGTATATGAGAAACCTGTTAAATTCTAAACATTTGTTGCAGTCAAATTCTGTTTCAGATAAAGAATGGACCAGACCATCAGAAGTGGCAGTGCCCCCGGGTACCTGGATTTGGATGAAGACAGTAAAGAAAAAGTACTGGGCATCACCAAAGTGGGAAGGTCCATATCAAGTGCTTCTGTCGACACCCACTGCAGTTAAGATAATGGAGCACGCCTACTGGATCCACCTGATGCACTGCAAACTGGTGAAAAACTTTGAACTGGACAAAAATCTTGTCACATGCCAAGAGTAAAAATGATAGAGTCCAGAAGAAACAGGAATGCAGAACAACCCTTTCCTCAGAAATATTGCATAATCGTCCTGTTAACTGTACTAGTGACAATAATCTTTTTGTTGTGGCCTTTCCTTTTCGCAGCCACACAGACTGAACTGAATAAACGTGAAGCGTTACTCATAGACTGGCATCCAAACTTTAACACTTACCAGGCAATTAAATACGTGTATGCTGAGACTTTCAATGTTTTGAATTGCTGGATTTGCACAGCTTTGCTGACAGCATACGGGGGGTTATTAATGACTACAGTACCCCTAGGGGTCAATGAGACCTGGGAAAACTTGATTTATGATACCTCAACCATTACATCACAAGATAAAATAGCATTGCACTTGTCTGCTCTACAAAAGGGAACTGTGTGTTTTTATAAAAATGATACTGTTCAGGTGGGTTGGAGCAATTGCAATGTGACTGTTCCTTATAAATATTACACTAAAGGTAACAATGTAGATTTTTATTGTAATACAAATTATGATTCATTTCTTGGATTGATGCACAAAACAATTGATGAAGTAAAACATAATTCTGTTCTTTATAAGCAACTGTCTATAACTGATAGAAAAATGTTTCATGCAGGGCGAGTGTATATTCATAGCAAGGTTACTACTAAAGTAGAGGACTGTTATTTTGTGTGTGGCAGAAAGGCATACAAATGGTTACCTGAGAATTGGTCCGGCAGTTGTTTTTTGGGTTACCTGGTTCCGGCCATACGACACACTGCAGTTTTGCCTCGAGGAAAAATTTGAAATGTCCGAGAGGTTGTCAAGAAACCTGTAAATCTAGTGGGACAAATCGATGCGCATTGGAAAGACCATCATTCTATAGGCAAAGGACTGACACACATGGACTTGAGTAATAGCATTATATCGTGGGCAGGCATATTGCCAGCATATGGTGCAGTGAAATCGATCTGGGAGCTGAAAAAACTGTCGAAACGTCTCAAAGTAATGATTAACGCAACTTTTTCCGCTCTCAAATTGGTGACTGATGAACTGAATGCCATGAGAACTGTAGTGCTTCAAAACCGCATGGCTCTCAACTTCACCCTAGCGGCGCAAGGTGGTACTTGCGCTTTAATCCAAGAAGTTTGCTGTTCGTATATTCCTGACCATAAACACGAGATAGACAATCATCTTGAGGTAATTCAGCAAGTGTTGGCCATGACCAAACCAGGCCCAAACCCACTGATGGACTTTTTCCAGAAATGGTTTGGGGGGGTGGGGTACCATCCTAATGAACATCCTGATTGCCATTTGTGTAGCAATGCTCCTATTGCGAGTATGTGTTTGTTGTGGTATCCCCTGCATGAAAAGACTGATTAAAGACTTTATAGACATGTCAGTTTCTGAAACCTTATATCAAAGTACTGAGTTTGAAGAACTATTAAAAGATTGAAAATGCTTTCATAAGTTTAAACTGAATGACTCTCTTAACTGCAAATCCTGAGTGGGAAGAGGTTAGGAGAAGAAAACAAACCATTTATGCTTATTTTGAAAGTAGAATAAAAATATTAATAGGGGGAAATGTCAGAAAAATATGTATTAATGTGTGTATTAGTAATATGCTTAGTGCATTTAGAGCTTGAAAAGTGTTAACACATTTATTCTATTTCATACAGCATAAATCTGTACAAACTGCAGATGCTTTCTGACCTTGTATTGTCAGCTAAAATCTTTGCTTATGTGTGGAAATTTACTGAGAAGCAGATGATTTCTGCCTGTGTTAGGAAAATAATGAATAGAACAATACTACTTGTATAAATGTTATGAAACTTAGACAAGAAGTTCCGCTTGTGCTGTGAGAAAATGCACAGCTGTAGAAGCTATAGATAATTAGAACAAAGCCTGCTTGAAAATATGAACCGCGATCAGTATCTGCTTGTATCTGAGTTAGAAAAGTACCTTGAAATGTAACACTGTACAATAAGAAGTCTGTATCGGGTTAGTGCCCACCAAGACCAGGTTGTTTTTCTTAAAAGTTTCTCACAAATCTAGTCATGTCAGCAGAAAATCTGAGTAACATCTGCTGTAGAACAATACTGAAAGTTGTGTTTGATTACGTTAGCCATAGAAGGCCATGTCTTGTAAAACAGTATAAGAATAGCATGCCTCCTGTTAGTAGTTAGGCAAAATCCTGTATTTGCATGTTTTTGTCTCCTTGCAGCAAGTTATTAAATGTGCCTTAACTGAACCTTACGTGTATTGGTCTTTGAAGTTTTTTCCTTTGACACCCTCCATGTTCCAAGAAGCTCACAATGGATGCTTGAACCTACTGGAGACACTTACCATCCAACCTAACACCCTAGTCTAGGGAGACTTTAATTACCTCTCTATAGACTGGGAATACTACACAGCCTCACATCTACAGGCAAAGAAATTCCTGGACTACGTAAATACGAACACCTTGACAAAATAGTGAATACCCCTACTAGAAGCTCCAACATACTTAACCTTGTGTTTATAAATATGGGAGAACACCGCACCCTCTCCCACCAATGTCTCATCCTCCCTGGTAAGGTCTGACCATAAAGCTATTTCCTTTGATATCAAGATCAACTCCATAATCCCATTTAAACCAGAAGTAGGTAAGAACTAATCCAAAGCAAATTATTTGTTATTAAGTGATGACTTGTCAAAATTCAATGTCCCTCCAAATCCTGAGAATACACCTGCCTATGCTGAATTGCTCTCAGAAACTCTGTACAACCATGTTAATAGCTGCATAAAGACTGCTGTAACTACCAGAAGTAAACCCTGAACTAGCCCCAGAAACAAACTGCCCTGGTGGCATCTCAAATTAAACAGGATATACAATAAAAGGAAAAAATATATAACAAAAAGCAGGAACAGCAATTCCCACAAAGATAAAAACTCTCTCATCAAAGTAAATAGGCAACAAAGAGGGCTAATTAGATCAAGCAACTTTAGCTTTGAGGATAAGGTATCCCCCAAGGTGAAAGATAGCCATAAAGCTTTCTAAAGGTATGTCAGATATCTCAAGGGCAGCACACAAAAATGTGCTGAACTGGTGGTCACTGGTACCACATTCACTGGGCCTGGTGATATAGTGGACTAATTCACTTCCGACTTTACCATCCCCTTACCCCCAACCATCCCCCAATAAAACCCTCAAACATAACCCCTTTGACTATAACTAGGCAGCAAGTACTGGCTGCACTCAATAAAGCCAAGAATATGGCCTCAGTGGCCCCCGATAACATCCCAGCATGCCTCCTGAATAATCTAAACAATGGCTTATCAGGACCCCTGGAGTCATTATTTAACTACAGTCTTAAAACAGGCTTTGTGCCACATGAATGGAGGACTGTGATGGGCATCTATGGGACTGCGATGGTCATCCCACATCATAAGGGAGGACCTACAACAGATCCTGTAAATGACAGACCCATTAGTCTGACTTGTCTTATTTGCAAAGCCATGGAAAGAATTATCATGGAAATTATAAGTAAGGACACAGGAGACTTCCAGACACCAGATCCATCCCATTTTGACTTTGTCAAAGGAAGGTCATGCTTACTGAATCTGGTGGACTTCCTTGAAAAGGTCACCAAAGCAATGAATGAGAGGAAAACTGTGCATACTGCCTACCTATCGATATAATACCCCACTCGAGTACTGTCAGAAAACTTAGAGAACTAGTTATAAACCCCTTTATAACACATTGGATAGCTAACTGGCTCACTATTAGGACCCAGGAGGTTAGAATAGGTGAGGCCACCTCCAGCAATAGGCTGGTTACCAGTGGTCCTTCAGGGCTCTGTGCTAGGCCCACTCCTCTTTGGTATCTACTTCTTGGATGTCAAAATCAATGTCAAAGGCAGCTACCTAACCAAGTTTGCAGATGATTGCAAACAGAGCGGTCATTGAATCTCCCCAAGATGAGAACATCCCTCAGGAAAGTCCAGTACAGACAAATGAAATGCTTGGTGCCAAAGTTGTGAAACTCAATACCAAGAAATCCATTATAATGCTTTTTGGGAAGTCTGTTCCCTGGGTGCCTATGTCATCAATAAAACAACATTAAAAGTTGATTCACTAGTCATGTAAATAGTAACCTAGCCGTCAACCAACATGTGTCCAAGGTAGTAAGTAAATCCTTCTATGCTGCTCAACTTGTAGGCAAGGGCATGTAATCTAGGTCCAAAGAGGTCATCATACCACTGTACTCAGCCCTCATCAGGCACATCATAGAGGATAGGGGTCCATATTAGGTTGCTAAAAAGGCATTCCAGTGAACACCTAATCACTGACCTGTAATCAGTGAAACTCACTTCAATGATTTGCTGAATTCACTAGGGGCAATGAAACAGTTGCCTGAAGCACAAGAGATCAACATACAGTTAAATTGAACTCATCCACATGCCCCACTTCCTTCAGTATGTGCCTGACCAGACATATGCAGCAATTGCAATGTCCCCAAATGTTCCTTAGAAAAAGAATACTTGGAGTAAACACAGTATAAACATAACATACTATGCTGAGCTCTTCAAAGCCTTGTCTCTTTACTTGGTATCATACAGACATCTGAAAGGTGATTTTGCTTGACATACAAGGGATCCCTGGAACCTGGACCTTATTTTGATGAATCTTTTGCACACCCACAAAATAAACATCAGAAGTACCAGATTTAAAGATCTAAATTTTGCTTGCAACATAAGTAGGACATGTTGGAGAGACAGATATGTTTCTCAGGGAGCTCCCATTCTCTGGAAAAGACTCCTCATCCATGCAAAGCAGAGTTCCTCCCTATCCCTATCTAAGTGCAACTAAATTCACTCTTGGTTTGGCTCCTATGTCTCTGATAGACAGAGTCCGTCAATAAATCATCCACTCTAAAGCAAATCTGTGGGTCACATTTGGGTTGCACAGCTAGGTTTGTAAGGGCCCTAGTGGTCATTAGCCTAGTATACAACTATAAATCTATATCTTGAAAAGGTCCCTTGCAGTCTGCTTTACCCACCAATTATGAATAAATAAACAGACCATGCTGCAGGTGTGATTGGCACCATTAAGGTGAATGGTGCACATTCACTCAGCTAACAACCAAGATGAGAATAATTAACAGTAGTGGTCATGTGGTACTATTCCCTCCCCTTTTAAGGCATGATAAGTATACTGCTATGGACATTTACATTACAGCCTTATTCACAGCTATACTACATCCAGAGCTTTGAATTCAAATGGTACTAAACGCTATCGACCACCTTCACCATCAATGTGGGCTACTGATTCCTGAATAAAAGGAAAATGTGAAAAAAAATTCTACTTCTGACAAAAGTCACAGAGAGCAATGCAACTACATGGAAATCCTAGATATTAGCAACAGCTAAAATACATTTTTTACTGCTGATTCATCAGTGGATCTGTTCAGCATTGCTTTTTCTCATTTTTATGGCTCAAGGAGGAATCTGCATTAATATCACTTTTTGAAAAAAAAAAAAAACAAAAAAAACCCGCACAGATTTAATAATTGCCTAAGTGCAATTGTAATGCATATTTTAGCATGTTTTGAAACTCAGATTGCTACCCAGTTTACACAGTCAGACTTGCCAGCCCTCTATAGTTTTATCATGTCAATTGGCTGTTAACCATATGCATAATTGGAAGAAAACAACATTATCGTAATGTATTCATTCCTTCCATTAGTTGCTAAGGAAACTAGCAACAGATCTTTGTTTGCCTTAGATATTTTGTAGAATGCATTTACACTGGAATATAACAGCTTCTTTCCAGCAATTTTACAAGTTAGGTATTCTGGAAACGGACTCGGTTATTAATGATTTTTAACACTAGTAATTCAAGGTAGCTCTCCAAATTTCTAGCTCTCGGCAATCAAAGGCCAAATCTTAAGAGAAATAACACACCTGCATCACTGCATAAACTTATATTTGAAATGCAGCATCATTTTAATACAAGTTAGTGATAAAACTGAAATATTCCAGTTATTTTTAAAATTATGCATAAAACTTTTAGGCAGTGACAATAGGTTACAAAGTGTTGTTTTGAAAAAGTCACGGCTGATTACAGTGCCAGCAAAATGTCTTCCACCATGCTTAAAGTAATTATATGGAAGCTCTGCTATAAAGAACTCCAAAATGCCCAAAGGTGTAAATCATCAACCAAATACACCAATACCCTAGACATCACATATCACATTAGTTATATTATGTTTCTGTATAATGAGGTGATTGTTAATGTGCCCAACTTATTTAAATATACAAGCTTTGCTATAACACTAGTGTGCCGAAAGGGCAGATACTCTGGAAGGCTTAACAGTCTCACACACACACACACACACACACACACACACACACACACACACACACACACACACACACACACACACACACACACACACACAGTTGCAGCACGGATTGTGATCTCATAGTCTCAGTGTTAAAAAAGGAAATGCAGTTGAGAAGATATATTAAATAAATGGAATTGGAAAGATAGCAAATAATATGATGTTGGTTCCTCATAAGGAAGCCTTCTGCTGCACTAGGAAACAGTCTATCTACTTCCTGAAAGCTCTCTCAGTAGGTCAACAGGTCACATGCCCACCTACAGTTTATAAGGCTGTGGGTTCTATTTCCACACCAGGTATATGGATCATGGGTGGTAGTGGTGGGGTGCTGTCCTTCAGATGAGATGTTAATACAAGCCAAGGTTCCATCAGCCTAAGATGATAATACCTATGGTAGATTTAAAAGTTCCTATGGCACTTATTGAAAAGAATAAAAATTACCTAGTCAAATTTCCTCTGGTCTCCCCTGATAAGAAGTTATTGGTCTTGTGGGACTAACTTGGTCAGCAAAATACAAATAATAAAAATAACTCTAGACAGTGATAATTTACATGTTTAATACTATATAGATGAGACTGTTGTAATTTACCTGTTGTTTTGTCATTAAAACCTAAATTTGTAAATTATAATACGAATTTTAACCTCAGCAATCTGTAAGCAATTGCCACAATATTGTAAACACAGGTCTGCCCTGTATAGGCATTTGACTCACTGGAAGGCAGTGAGACATCTCAGTCAACAAATGCAAATTAATACATTTTAAAAACAAATGGATCCTTCACCTTATAAGCTACTTTAATGGGCAAACCCTATACAAAACAAAGCCAACTCTATAGTACAGTAAGATGAAACTCTGACTTAAGTGTGCATAGTCTGGGTTTGAATAGTGGGTCTGGAACTTGTAGAAGTTGTCTGGGATGGTGACAATGACTGACCAATTATTATTTAACTCTCTCAGGACCAGTTATTACTTAAAAGTCTCTCAGTCTCAACACTGTAGGATACTGAGAGACGCTAGAACGATTGGGTCAATAGAAATTTACAGGAGAGTACAGGTACAGAAAGACTATATTTCTAAGTTGTAGAATGATGCAGCAATTTGAAAGTGGCAACTCTGAGCCCAGGATCTAACAGCAAAAGTCTAAAAGTGGAAGAACTGTAGTGGAGTTTGATTTATACTGATAGTTTACTTTGTGAGAATATGTTTCTAACATTTAATTACATGTTGTATATTATTGTATCTTGGAGAAGAATATGAGACTGCTGTAAAGAGTTCTGTGAACTGGTGTATGGAAATATGGTAAAATAACTTTACCTTTGGAATTATTCAAAATAATTGTGTTATTATGTGGTGCTTACCCCAGTGTTTACCCCTTTTGTCCTCCACACCGCCTGCTAATTATCTATATCAACTCTGAGATCACGCTACAGTGGAGAAAGGTTTAATTCTTCACTCCCACAATTCCTCACTGTTCATGATTTCACACAAGTTTACTACCAGAAAAAAAATATATATACCTATATATACGTTTGTGTTTAATATACTAAATAAACCACTTACTTGAATGCTCAATGCCATCTACACGTGCAGCTCGATGTCACACTGCAACATCAGCAATGAAAGAAAGCTGTGCTAAAGTGCCTTATGGTTTAGCATAACACTCCAAAATGCCTAATTAATTATTCATGGTGTTTTTTTGGAGTCCTTTTTTTGGGATGCATGTTGCTGTGTAGTATAGGTGTCTTTCAGAGCCCATTCCTTAACATCTGTTGAAGTTTAGACCTCAAGTCACCTAGCTTCTTATTCCCAGACACTGTCCTGATAAAGGATGACACAGAATAAATTGTGCTGACACTAATGAGTCTTCTTTGATGCAGAATTTATCGACATTTCTTCAACTTCTGTGATAACAAGCTACTTTCAAACACTGAATGACTCATTTAAACTGATGTTTACAGTTAGCACCTGTTATAGAAGCACCCAGTTCTGGACCCAGAGCAAAAATATCAAGCTGCATTGATAAGCTCTTCTCACCCTGTGGAAACATGGCTAAGTACCACTCCCACCCCAGTTAGAAACATCTACGTGTCTATAATCAGGACTGGTTAGTACTGCTGGTCCACTAAGAACCTTCTTGGGATTTTGAAATGTCTTTTCACAGGCTAAGGTCCCAACAGCACATCCTGGTAAGTTTTGTAAGTGCAATAAGTTTAACTATTGCACTATACTGGGGAACAAATTCTTATGGTACCCTGCTGCCGCTAAGAATGCCAGTACCTGTTTCTTGGTAATAAGGTTCAGCCTGAATAGAATCAACCTTAGCAGGCTCTGGCCTCAACTTTTCACCAATAACTTCTGGGACCAAGATAAGATACATATGCCATACCCATCAGCCATGTATTAACCTTGATAGTCAGCCCTACCCTTTGCAGTATTTCCAACACTTCTCTGACATGTTGCCCATGTTCTGCCCAGGGATGGCTATAGATGGCAATGTCATTTAGATAAACAAGAGCATAATCTCCCTCTCCTGCTAGAATTCAGTCTGGCAGCCTTTTAATGGTTACTGGAGCTGTACAAAACCATAGGGTCACAATTACTGACTTCTCCCTTGCTGAAGGTGCCAGGTGTAACTGCCAATATCCATCGGACACGTAAATAGCAGTTAGATACTTAGAACCACACAACTGCTCTAGGGCTTCATTTGTCCTGAGAATGGGGTAAGAATCTGGGTCTTTTGAACCATTTAATTTCCTTTAGTCCACACAGAACAAGATGCTGCCATCTTTTTAGTCACAACAGCACTACTGTTGAGGTCCAGAGACTGATGAACTCCTGGATTTCTCCTAGTTTCTACATGTGCTTCAGTCCCTCTTTCAGAGTTTGTTAAACTGTTTCAGATACTCTATAGGGATATTGATTAGTCCTGGTGTCCCATGTCTATATGGTGCTCTATCAGGTGGGCATGCCTAGGCTTATCAAAAAACACATCCCCAAATTCTTGAAATAATGCTCAGATTTCCTGAATATGTATGGAGGTTAGATATGGGGAGAGGGCCACCCCATCCACTGATTTGTCAGATCAAGTGTCACTGTGGAGTTTGACCTCCAGATCCCCCTGTGGCTTCTTCTGCGATTTACCATGATAGTAAGTGTCACAACCTCTCTGTTATGATAGGGATTTAACTTCTTAAAATAGTAGAGTTTGTGTTCTGGCCTCATGTCTAGCAGCTCTATAATGTAGTCAACATCACTTGCCTTTCTTACAATGGTGAAAGGACCCTGTCAGGCTGCCTGCAGCTTGTTATGCATCATAGGAGTAAGCACCATCACCCATTGCCCCACAGAATACACTCTCTGGCTCTGGCTGTCCAGTCATACCAAGCCTCATGCTGATATTTTACATGGGATGGGTGCTTCTGAACCATCCACATGAGCTCCCTAATCCTAGTTCTGAGATTTTGGACACTCTTCATATTCACCCTCCTGCTCATCACAAATTAAAACCAGGAATCTCCTTATTCTGTGACCATATAGTAGTTTAAAGGATGAAATCCTTAGGGATTCCTAGAGTGTCCCTTGTTTGCAAAAAGAAGATGATATTGATACTTGTCTCACTCCCTCTAAAACTGGCCTGTAAATGCTTTCAACATGATCCTTCATGTATAGGTAAACCTCTCAGCCATACTATTTGACTGTGGATGGTAGGTGGCATTTTTCAGATTACATGATAGCACATATCTAAACAGTGTCAACAGGACTGAAATAAAGTTGGCATCTCCATACATCAGTATTTCCCTAGGAAAACCTACGCTGCTGAAAATGTCCAGTGAAGCATTTTCTACTTTTTCTGCTTTAATGGAAGACTGAGTCACTGCTTTTGGCTACCTACTGGAATAATACACCGCTACTAGGATATATTTTTTATCTGTGGAACTTGGTGTGCTCGGAGATCCCAAAAATATCCATAGCTACACCTAGAAATGGTTCCTTTGCAACAGGCAAAGGCATCAAAGCAGTCTTGGCTTTGTTTCTTGCCTTATTATATCCGTTGTAATCATACACCAATAAAACTTCCCTATAAGTGCTCTTTTATGCCTATATGACTTGCCAAAAGAATATCATGGGTTGTGGCCAGATGTGCCAGTCAGTACCCCTGGGTACAACCAAATGCTGTATTGCTTCTGTAGAGCTCTTTCATGGATGCATTCCCTTTACAGCAATATGGACTCCCAATGCCTTTCAAAATCTGGAGTCTCTTTATTTATCTGCCTATATCAAGTCTTGTAGAGTCTGTGAGCTAAGCATACCTTGACTCCAGATCCTGGGTCACTGCTACTGATGAGATCCTCCTTTGTAGAAGCCATATCACCAGCTCCAGTTGAAGGAGTGGGCTCTAGCTGAGTCTCCCTCCTACTGCCTTACTCATGTTTGTCTTTACGCATGGCTGTGTGTAACAGCCTAGACACAAGGTACTGAACTGTCAAAGTCTTTTCCTATAAGGACATGAGCAGTAATGTCTTCATGCACAGCCACCTGCCAGGTTTGACTATGGTTATATCTGATGTTTAGACACTTTTGGCAATGGACCTCTTCCTTACTACCAGGATAGGATACAAGCTTTGTGATAGTAAGGTACAGCTGTTGTCTTTATACAGCCCAGCACTGCCATAGTGTTAGCCTTGCTCAGTGCTTCCTGAAATCTATGTTCTCCCCCTGCCTTGTTGGACAATGAGACAAATATGCTCCCTATTTGGTTGCATTTTCTGCATCTAACCCCAAAACCAAGCTTGTACTCAAAACCTTGGCTTTCCCCTTGTCTGGTGTAACATGCTGCAAGGGAGTAAGCTGAGATCCCCATTACTCATTTGCAATGCAGCATACCACATCCTATGCAATGACAACCTGCTAGCTCAATTAAGCCCTGTTTTCTCCCTATATCGTCAGCTGTGTTATACTCTTGGTCTGCCATAGAAATCCTCATGTCCTTAGGTATACTGCCACCACTCTGAGGCTTAGGGATACATAGTTCCAGTCAGTACATGTTCTACAATAAAGCCAAATATTTTTTCACTGGTTGTAGGCCCAATGTCTAATGCCCAAGGTGTTATGGAAAGTATAGTCAAAGAGAGGCAGGCTAGCATGTACAGTAGGTGCATGGGCCAGACAAACTGTAGCAAACATGAAAAAAGAAAGCCAGCACCTTGGAAGCATGAAGATTTATTATTATTATTATTATTTAGTAACTCAACTCCAAGCACTAATGGAAATCTATTCCTTTGATATAATCTGCTTAACAGAAACCTGGTTAAAACCTGCAGCCAAAGATAATGAAATCATCCCACCTGGATATAATATCCTGAGACTAGACTGAACATCCAAGAAAGGTGAAGGGGTTGCTATCCTATATAAACATAGCTTACAATTAACCACTCATAACTGCAAACCACCTTTAGACTCCAGTGCAGAAATTCTTATCTCCAACCTTCTTCTTAACAATTCCAAATCCATCTATATTATCTGTATATCTACCTCCTGGTAAAAACACAGCAACCATGGAAAATATACTTTGCTGGCTTTCCCATAACCTGCCTCAAGAAACCATTATCCTAGGTGACACAAATATTGGCTGGACCTGCTTCTGCAGCAGCCTCCCCACAAACCATATTAACCTATATGGGTATTCCCAAACCATTACCTCCCCTACCAGAATAAATAAATCTAACAAGAAATCAAGCTTATTAGACTGGATTCTCATTAACCGTCATCCTCACATTTATGACTCAGGAACCCTCCCTGATGATTTAAGTGACCACTCTCTTACCTATATCATCAGTCATAAAATCAACTTTCCCTCCCCAACATCCGTTAAAAACATCAGGTCTAAAAAGTACTTTAACCCTGAACTTTTCCAGATGGAACTAAGAACATGCAACTGGTCACCCTTACAAAACCTTCCTTTAGATGAAGCCATTAGTTACTTTAACTCCAACTTCCTTGCCATCCTCAACCACCATGCCCCATCCAGACTAATTAGAATTAAAACCAAACATGCTCCATGGCTCTCGAAAGAAACCAAACATAAAATCAATGCTAGAAACAAACATTGGGCAAAATGGAGGAAAACAAAAAACCCTATAGACCATCAAACATTTAGACAACTAAGAAATGAAACTAAGAAAGCTATAATATCTGACAAAAAAACTACTACCTGCAATCCCAACAAGCTAGTCAAAACAAGCCGCAGAAATTTTGATCTAGTATCAACCAACTACTCCATCCAGGGCAATCCCCTACTCCAAACCCTCAAAACACTGAAAACAAAACACCAATGAATATAGCTAATGCTGTCAATACCTTTTTTACTGATGATATACAAACACTAGCTAGTCAACTATCACCTAATAACTTCACTCTACCTTCCAATGAATCAACCTCACCCCCTACTTTTCATTTTCAACCCGTCCCAACATCTTATATTCTAACCCTTCTACAGAAATTGAAACCATGCTCCCCCTCAGCAGACCAACTACCTGCTGAATTCCTACAACAATCCGCCAAAGCTATTGCCTATTCCATTTCTATCCTGATCAATAGAACTATTACTGAAAGTTATATCCCCAGTTTATGGAAAATTTCCCATATTATCCCCCTCCACAAAGGAGGACAATCCACTGAACTCTCCAATTACCGCTCCATTGCCCTCCTCTCACCTCTGGCAAAAATCATGGAAAAATGCATTCACAGACAATTACTTGACCATCTAACACAAAATAACTTACTAGCCAACTGTCAACATGGTTTTAGACCTTCACATTGCACTACTACTGCTCTTCTTTGTATCAACAAAAACCGCAATCTAAACAAACTCTCTTCAGCCCTATTTATTGACCTGTCTAAAGCTTTTGACATGGTAAATCACCAAATTCTCATCATAATACTGAAATCCCTGTCACTTGATACATCCTCCATAAAATGGTTCCAGTCCTACCTTGATAAAAGACAACAGGCCATACTTTGGCACAAGTCTCTCTCTACTCACTTGCCCGTCAACCTGGGTCTCCCTCAAGGGTCCATCCTTGGACCTCTACTTTTTTCCATATTCATCAAAGACCTTCACCTTGCCATCCCCCAAGCTACATGCATACAATATGCGGATGACTCTACACTGATATGCTCAGCCCCCTCCTCTTCTGAACTTCTCTATCTTACCCTACCCAACAAGTATTTAACACAGTTGAGCAATGGTTTACACATAGATGCCTTCTCCTAACCCCCAAAAAGACTAAACTCCTCCTTTTCTCTCCTACTAAGAAGTCCCCCCAATGGATTTCTCAGTTAACTCTACCAATAAAGCTATTATGTCCCCTGAACCAACCACCAAACTATTAGGTGTCACCATTGATAATAATCTGAACTTTGATATCCATATTAACAACACTATAACAACTGTCAACATAAAGCTAGGCTTTCTCTATAGGATAAAATCCTTTCTCCTACCTTCATCTCGAACCACAATAGCACACACTCATCTAATCTCTTCTCTTCTTTATGCCTCACCTATTTTTACTAACCTATCTAAAAATAATCTTAGCAAATTGGAAATGTCCTACAATAACATTGCCAGATTTGCAACAGGCAACCCATTTAGAACCCATCACTACCTTAATTTAAAGCAGCTAGGATGGCTTGAACTACAAAATCTAATTAAATTCCATCAACTAACTATAGCCCACAACACTCTTTACAAACCTTCCAAAACGCCTATTCTTTCCACACTAATCTCTCCCTATAAAAACCTGGAATCCTTAAGGTCTTCTCAGAAACTTCTAGTACATACTACTAAAACAAACAACAAGGCTGGTGACTCTTTTTTTTTTCTAATATAGTTGGAAAAGCCTGGAATCTCCTCCCAAATGAACTCTTCACACTTCCCTCACTATCCTGTTTCAAAAACAAATTGAAAGTGCTCCTCAAAACTCATTGGTTATGCCCATGCTCTAAACCTGACTAGTCTATGTGTCTCTAAATACTTTGCGCTTCCTACCCCGTCTACTCATTAACAGCAACTCCTTCCTTATTAAACTATATTACTATCTCTAGAATACCTTGATTGTATTAGCATCCTTTGTTATGCCTGTATTCTGCACTGTAAATTTTACTGTGATAACCTGTAATAGGTACTGTTAATAGGATTTATTTGTCTCATGTTTCCTTAGTTGTTATTATGTTAATTTCATTGTCCTAGCTAGGAGTTTATCTTCCCAGGCCTCGACTGAAAATGGACATGTATCCAGTTAGTCTAGCCCGGTCAACAAATGTAAAATAAAATAAAATAAATAAAATAATGTATTATAAGAACGAGACCAGTTTCAGCATATAGCTTTCATCTGTACACCACTGATGAAAGCTATATGTTGAAACTGGTCTGGTTCTTATAATAAATTTTCATGCTTCCAAGGTGCTGGCTTTCTTTTTTCATGTTATGAAAAATATGCCATACAGCTTGCTGTCCAACAGTATAATAATGATTATCTTCTCAACAGATTAACAATAGTGTATACATATACTTATACAAAATAAGTACTTGCCACAAAGTTTAAAGCTAAATAAATGAACTTTGCATAGCAAAGATAATACTGCAAGTACATACATAGGTTGGTACATACAGGGGAAGACAAATAAAAGGAAATTATAATAGAAGGGATGCATACAGAAAAAAATAAGCTCCTTATATCAAACACTGCTAGCTAGCTTAGTATAGAGCTAATGAGCCTAGATAAATAATTTGCACAGATATTTCCACACAAACAAGTCAAAATCAACACCTTTTCTTTCTTTTCTTACACTGTTCAAAAAAATGTATTTTCCCCAGGCCCATTGTCCATGACATCATCATCCTGTTACTGGGAATACAAATCATAAATCCAGTTCTTCTACTTATCATAACAATTACATCCCGGAAGAAAGGAGCAGTTTATTGTGTTTCATCTTTGCTTTTTACATTAACAAGAGGTGTCAGCACGTCCAGAGATTTAACATGTTCCATAGATATTCTTTGCCACTGTATGTTCTGAAACTAACACCCACATTCCTAGCCATGGGAACAGCATATTGCAGATGAACATGTGAGGGAAAAATAGGAAAATAATATATTGCATTTCTATTGTTTCAATTAGCCTGTCACTAGCCCTGCTTCACAACTGATTTTCTTTTAGCATGTTATTACTCCTGGCTTCACAGGAGAAAGAAGTTTCTGATTTTAATAAACGCCATACTTTACTACCACTGCAATCTTAGAGAAGCTACGCATGTTAATTAATATCTCTTTTCCTCTATTTGGATTAAACGCATGTGTTTGTCCACTGTGAGGCAGCACCAACAGTATACAAATCCATTATTCTTCTTGTTTCTCACAAAAAGCAAATATAACTAGTAAAACATCAGTATATTCTCCACAATGTACTATAACCATCATGCACAAACTCATAACTAGATAACCCTTTCTCTGTACAGTTGTATAACATAAACATTCTTACAATGCTTAAAGTAGTACTGTAGTCAGAGTCTACTAAAAGTAGGACCTTCTAATCTGTCCATCTAATTTTATTGTGTCCTTTACCATTCATGTACATTTTTTCCTAAATAACCTTGCTTTTGTAACAGTTTTATGACCTGTTTTTTGTTCAGTCATGTAATCAAGTCCTACTTTTCACGTCCTCCAGGACTTCAGCACCCCAGACTTATCAGCAACAATTGCTTCTTTAAGTCCTTGCAAACTCAAATACTTCCCATTAGTAATGCTATATAGCCAGCCAAGCCTCTGCCACATCCCCTTTTTTTTCTTTTGTCTTTAACTTTTCCTAGCATCAATGTCTTTCATACAGAATTCTTTCTTCCTATCATGTGGACAGTTATTTTAGCTTTAGTTTTAATGTCAGACCTTCCAGTGAACAGTTTATATTTATTTCTTAAGTATTGATGGAGTCGATCCTCTTGCATTGCACAGAATTCTCAAAAGTTTTATCCATCAATGCAATTTAAAAGAAATGATTTTCCAGTGGACAGGGTTACATATAGATCAACTCTCACAGCCATATGCTTCAACTGGAAAAATCATAGCTTTGACTATATGGACCTATGTTTCTGTTGTGAATTTTTTTCTCTTCAGGTTCTTATTCTGACTTTAATTTTATGACCATTAAGGATCTCCACTTCATGGAAAGTTTACAGCACTTCATATTCCTGTCTCACGTAATGGAGGCAAACAACCACTTTTTCTAGCTACTGAAAGCTGAGTGTCCTAGTCTTTAAGATATGCTTTTTATTATTAAGCCATTGTTTGTATACACACATCTGCAAAACTTAGTCAAGGCTTCGAAGGAGATATGTAAAAATACGTAAGCTCTTGAATGCAGAATTGCTCACAGATGTTTATAATGCAGTAAGACTAACAGTTAAAGATTGCTATGCGCAGACACTTTCTGACTTTACAGTTCTCACTGGTATAGCTAAAGCATAAAATCTAGTTTTGTTTTAAAATACTGAGTTTAATAGAAAGTTATGGTATATCTGACACAAGGGCTGGTATTGCATAACATGAGAACATATAAACAAATGCCCCATAACAGATGGATATAGGACCTAACCAGAAATGCTTTGGCTAAATGAAAAACAATAGGTTCCTGCTGAAAATGTACAAATCAGAAGTCCATCTCACTGATCAGCAATATGTAGAATGTGATTACAGGGAATATATATATATATATATATATATATATATATATATATATATATATATATATATATATATATATATATATATATATATATATATATATATGTATATATATATACTAAGACTAAGGTCACAGTATCTTGTAACATTCCCTTTATTATGAATTACATCACTCACGGTAATGATAGAGTGGGGTACATCTTCCAAAATCAGGGGTGCAGAAGGGCACTGCTGCAAAAATATTTCATGGCTTCACAATACATTTTGAAATTCACATTTTTAAGACAATCTCACTTTACATTTTGTAAATGTGGAACATTTAGATGTGGGTCTCACAATTATAACAAGAAACTGTGAAACGTGCAAAGGCATTCACAAGCCTCACTTTATCAAAAATGATCATAATATGTACATTTCCCTTGGAAGTTTTCAGTACACTGCCTTTTGTATGCATGATATGCAAGTCTTTAATACTGTCTCACTCAAGCAAGTCATGCTCCACTAGGCTCAGCCTTAATAGATCTCATCATTATAGAGTAAGTGGAAAAATCCAACTCTGTTCTGAAATAACTAGCTTAAAAAGAAAACTGTGATGTATTTATCTTGAGTGTGAGAGCACAGCAATAGTTGTGCACCTTCCTGCTTCCACCTTATTAAATATTTAAAAGCATAAACTTAAGCAACCTTATCTAGCTGCTGTTTAGCACAGGGGTTAGGACTAATAACCATTAATAAGGATGTAC